>NW_007378418.1:0-18526 GCF_000475195.1 Diaphorina citri | reverse complement strand
GTGTGGTTTTTTTTTTTTTTTTTTTTTTTTTTTTTTTTTTTGATAGAGGGAACGAGGAAACTATAACTGCTAAGGTCTTTTAGCAAAATAAATAATAAAAAAATCCTTTGGAACAAATACCATATTGAATTACACCTCCTTTGGTTCGTAATTGGTTGGGTGACCATTTGATCATGTATTGTTGCCTGCCGGAGTACACTGAACCTCGTGAATTATCAGGAAAATCGCAGGGGTGAAAAAGCGTGGCGTTAATGTACGGCCTGATAAGACCCCTAACATTTCAAGAAGTTGCCTTTCACATGCTATTTTTACTTTATAGCCATTGCTAAAATGTAGTCAAGTACCCTAATTACTGCTCATTACTAGGCTCTTGTACTGCCATTACAATAGGTCCACGTTAGAACTCCCCCCTGTACAATGAGTTGATTATTACAAGGTATAAGTCTTGTATTAATTGTGTCTACCAATTACAATAGGTCCACGTTAGAACTCCCCCCTGTACAATGAGTTGATTATTACAAGGTATAAGTCTTGTATTAATTGTGTCTACCATAGGTACTCCGAGGTAGCCATTTTGAAAACACAGGTTGGCTAAGCCGATAAGATCGGCGGAATAATAAGACTGAGAATATGGAGTAAGGAATGTATTGTACACACATCGAGTACTTATATCGCTTAGTTATTATTAAATAGTTAAAACTACCGGGTGACTCATTCGTGCGTTCCGGAGTGGATTCTGTGTTTTATCAAACTTGGGTTTGAAAGAGTAGAATGTGTGTATTTCAAACATTTCAATTAATTGAGTGGCTAAGCCGATAAGATCGGCGGAATAATAAGACTGAGAATATGGAGTAAGGAATGTATTGTACACACATCGAGTACTTATATCGCTTGGTTATTATTACATAGTTAAAACTACCGGGTGACTCATTCGTGCGTTCCGCAGTGGATTCTGTGTGTTTTATCAAACTTGGGTTTGAAAGAGTAGAATTAAAAGAGTAAATTGAGTACCTTAAGCAGTATTATTGGTGAAATAAAAGAAAATGTTTGATTCTGTTTGTTCAATTTCTGTGAATAGCAGGATTGATGACACAAAACCGAAAAATTATACAAATTTTCAGCTCTAGGTAAATACCTATAAAATTTCCTAAATGAAATACTTAGATATGTGAGAACCAACACCAATTTAAATTTCATACGCGGGGCGCGTTGAGCGAAATCCCTCCAGCCTCCTCATTTGTAAAACTTCTTGTAGTCTCTTCCCTTTTGCCTGTTTTTCTTCCCTCTTCTCCCGAACTTTCTCCCTTCGGAGGGAGTTTTTTGGCTGCACTTTTTTTTACGACTGTTGACTCCTTTTATGTGGGTTGTTTTGTGCGTCTTCTTCTTTTTTTATCGGCTTAATTATTTTTATGTGTTTTTCCACTTTTTCCGCTCTTGTTTTGTGAAGATGGGTTTAGGTTTTTTTGTGCGTCTTCTTCTTTTTTTATCGGCTTAATTATTTTTATGTGTTTTTCCACTTTTTCCGCTCTTGTTTTGTGAAGATGGGTTTTCGGCGGAAAGAAAAAAGGTTTTGTGTGTAAAGGTAATGGGGTAAGTGCAATGAGAGGTGTATACAGGGTGTTAGTCCCATATATATGTCAAGAATCGTGATACAGGTTGTTAATAAAGGAACCACAATAGTAGAAATTGGTTTTAACTTTAAAAGTGATAAAGGTAATGGGGTAAGTGCAATGAGAGGTGTATACAGGGTGTTAGTCCCATATATATGTCAAGAATCGTGATACAGGTTGTTAATAGAAGGAGCCACAGTAGTAGAACTTGGTTTTAACTTTAAGGGGTGTAACTTACCAATTGTTTACTTGCAATATCGTCAGTCCCGTATCTTGAGCTAATTGTTTCTTTTGGTCTTCGGAAGGGTAAGGATGCTGTAATCAGAACAAAATAAAGTTTAATTTAGTACTATTTAGTACAATGAGAACGCATTCAGTACAGAACAAAACACTCAGCCTTTTAGTATAATGGCTGAGTATTTAACTGCATTGGTTGGTGATTCGAAGATTGCAGGTTCGAATCCAGTAACTCATTCAACACAGGA
The DNA here is from genome assembly GCF_000475195.1 of Diaphorina citri. Taxonomy (NCBI): domain Eukaryota; kingdom Metazoa; phylum Arthropoda; class Insecta; order Hemiptera; family Psyllidae; genus Diaphorina; species Diaphorina citri. The sequence continues at coordinate 16,431 of NW_007378418.1, read as the reverse complement.
CTTTTCTGCACAAGGACTGAGAAGTCCTTCCTTTGAGGAATAGGCTTTTTTCAATCTGATATAATTTCATTTAGTTACAAATATTAAAAGTTGAATTACAAGTTTGCGAATAAAGTTTAATTTAGTACTATTTAGTACAATGAGAACGCATTCAGTACAGAACAAAACACTCAGCCTTTTAGTATAATGGCTGAGTGTTTGCATTGGTTGGTGATTCGAAGATTGCAGGTTCGAATCCAGTAACTCATTCAACACAGGACTTTTCTGCACAAGGAGTGAGAAGTGCTTCCTTTGAGGAATAGGCTTTTTTGTCATCTCAAAAGAGCTGCTTTTTTCAATCTGATATAATTTCATTTAGTTACAAATATTAAACGTTGAATTACACGTTTGCAAATACAGATCAGACGCCTAGATTATTCAATCACAACTAACTTTCTTGTCATACAATTTGTGACTGAAAGAGAGGGAGGAGGAGGAGGAGGAGAGGAAAAAGGAAAGGGTTTTCAAAACTCAAAGCACAAGAAAACACAAAGGTAGGCAGTGTTTGTTTTGCGTACGTGGTGGTGAAAATGAAAGGTTGCTCACACACAAAAGTTTTGATTGACATTTCCGGGATTCGAACGCGGGCACACGCTTCCAAGTGAACCTACGTGTACAATTGTAGTTCTGTACAATTGTACAATGGTGTGTGTGATTGTGATGTTAGATTGTAGGTACGTTCAACTGGGACGCTTGTCAGTATGATTGCTCTATTATAAGATTTCTAAGGGAACTTTTTGCCATGAAAGGTTGCTCACACACAAAAGTTTTGATTGACATTTCCGGGATTCGAACGCGGGCACACGCTTCCAAGTGAACCTACGTGTACATTGTACAATTGTAGTTCTGTACAATTGTACAATGGTGTGTGTGATTGTGATGTTAGATTGTAGGTACGTTTAACTTGCACGCTTGTCAGTGGTATGATTGCTCTATTATAAGGGAACTTTTTGCATTTTTTCAAGGGTGTAATTCTTGGTGCTGGGTGAGGTCCATGTGAGGAGACGCGTAGCTTACAGCCGAATGGAGGGTAAAAGCCCCGTCACTAAAAACCTTAGCAGATTTAGTCGGTATTAGGCAGGTAGTTTGTCGTCGAACTTTCAAACATAAAGCACACAGTCTTAACGGTACTCACTATATTCTATATAACGTATAAATACACCCCGTATGTGATACCGTCAGGAGGCAACATCAAGAGTCAGGACTGGGGAAAATGAGGGGAAGAAAGGGAGAGGCGCATTTTAAAAAAAGGTAACTTATTCACGACCACGAAACACTAATTATTATTCCGAGGAGAAATTCTCCCCCCCCTCCTCCTTCTCCTCTCTCTCTCTCTTCTATCTGTGTTTGATCAGGCGGCTGAATAACGCGTGCCCCCCCGCGGATATAAATTACCCCCTCCCTACCCTTCAGGGGGGGAGGGTTGAACATAGATACATGGCAAAGTATGTCTATGTACATGGTTATGTCGACAGATATGTCTGTGATAGGATGATAAAAGTTCCATGGTTCCCATCTCAGGTCCTGTCCCAGGATCTTATTGAAAGGGGCCCAAGAGTCCAAACAGTAATGTATAGGGGGGTGGATGCTCCTAATTCACCCCCCCTGTACATATGAAGAGTCAGAAAAACGAATGAAATACAAACAACAACATAGAATCTCGCTGTCTCCCAAATCTCTCTTCGTAGCAAGTTTGAAAATTTCAGAAACATTAAAAACAGTTAAGAATTCTCAGAGGAATTCAGCGTGTTCGGTTCAATAGTCATCGATGTGACGGGACTAAAGTCCCAGGAAAATGCTGGCTTTTGCATTTGTGAGTTTTTACTTGTATGGTTTTTCTTTTTCCCTATTTATATTTCAAGGTAGGTAGATATAGAGGTTTTTAAGTTAAGAATTCTCAGAGGAATTCAGCGTGTTCGGTTCAATAGTCATCGATGTGACGGGACTAAAGTCCCAGGAAAATGCTGGCTAAAGAAAGAAGAAAAAAACGTAAAAAAAACTCGTTTGTTGGGCGAAAAAATCCATTCTTACAAGTTACAAGGAATTTGAAAAGAGCCATCCATCTCTTTGGTGATGGCTCAAAAATTGAAAAGAACGAAAACGAACTTTGAAGACCGAAGAAAAACCTTCGAAATTGGTAAAATTGTAAAACAATCAGTCAGATATTTGTGAAATTGCAGTTGGGGCATATTCAGCTGTGGATAGTTTGGAAACGGCTGGACAAGTACATTATTATGTATTAAAGTAATGGGAGGAAGGTCAATGAAACAATGGAGAACGTCAAGGTGGTTATGATGCACTGAACACACCTCATCAAGGTAGAAGCTGCCAAAATAATGCACAACCATCCACCATATGAAGACATGAAAACTACAACAAGTGCGAGTATATCCAACAGAAACTATACAACAGATAAGATGCGATGAAAATGTGCCTCACCAAAGAGAAAATGTTGACAATGTTGGAAAGGCAAAAGCATTTGATCAAATTTACATCTGAAGTCAAGTATGAAAAGAAAATGAAGGATGTGTTCAAGACAAATGCCAACAAGAAGAAAAACTCCCACGCAAAACACAGAGAAAAGACATCAGGTGTTGAGAAAAACGGGGAAAAAATAAAAGACATTTGAAAATGTATTCGTGGTTTTGTTCACGAGTGACAAGCACGGGGAAAAGTAATCAAGTTTCAATAAACTCAAATGTAATAGCATCTTGCTAAGATGATGCTGGTAATCCTGTGGAATATCTTATAGGAGATAAACCGTGCAGAACATAGCCTAAGCTACAAGGTGAGTTTTTTAGGAAGGAAATTTCCGTTTTTTAAATCCTCAAGAGAGCCCTGAATTTCAATTGACTTTCTTAACTTTTCCTCTACCTTGGAACATTTTTGTTAGTAAAAAAAGAAAGTTTTTCCTCTCTCCAAATTTCTCGAAAGAAAACTTTTTTTTAAAAAAGGTAAAACGAAAATCGAAGATTTATGTGAATGTCCGGAACATTCCTGAGCTCGCAAGGGAAATGGTTCTACATGGACGAAGACAAGAAGTAATAGAAGTGCAAGTTATCCAGAAACTAATGCTAGACTCTTCCACCTAACCGCACTGCTACACATTTTAATAAGAAAATTCCTAAACTATTTGTGCTGGTTTTGTCCCGTTACCCGGTATAAAGGTACTGCGGGAAAGAGATGAAGAGCATGAGAGGGAAAAGGATGGAGAGAATGAGAGAGAGGGAGAGGGAAAGAGATGAAGAGCATGAGAGGGAAAGGGATGGAGAGAATGAGAGAGAGGAGAGATTCAAAAGGATGGATGAGGATACAAGGCAGGACAGGAGGAGAGAGAGATTCATTTCGGATTGCCACAGAAGTTTCATTTTTAATACGTAACTTGTTATTTCTCTCAATCTCTCTTTCTCTCTCTATATTCCAACCTGATTCCTTCATCCTTCTCTTCTCTTTGGGTTTCAAGTTAGTAGAATCAGCATACATCACCATTTCCAAGATGAGATTTAAATTTAATTAAGGCGTATAATATTCAAGTCATGCTATGTGTGGGCATTATCATCTTAGTTTCAATATTCATGTTCTTTAGCTCCACATTATGATAATACTTTCAAACATTACTTTCTCAGATTTGACGCTTGGGGATTATTTTCTCGAGATGTGTTTCAACCTCTCCAGGTTTACTTTGATCATGATAGGTGACAAGTTCATAAACAATATTCAAACCAACGCTGCACATCTTACATCTTGAAACGCCACGTGAGAGATTTTCTAATTTGTGTTTTTTTCGAAACCACATGTATTGGGCTTGGTGCTCTCTTTTAGTGATTTCCTAACTTGTGAAACTATTGGGCCTAAAGTCAGAAAAGCCTCTTCTAGTATTTCCAGAGATTTCATTCGAAACTACTTGGACCTTGGTTCTAATCAACATCGACGGTATAAAAATCTGATGATTCAAAAGAAGATAAATGTCCATGTAGATTGTAGAAAATATTGGAGCAAATTCCAAGGGAGTCTGGACATACTTGTTGACAGATGAGTGATGACAACCTAATTTATATGCAAGTTGGCTTAAGAGATGACTACTTAATCAAGTGCAAGTTTTTACCTAAGTGTTGATAGGTTCATTAGTCCGCCTTATATTGATATCTTTCCTGCATGTTATTAAACCGTCTTGATATTGGAGTAAGTGTTTTGCAGATTCGCTTGCACCGACGTGTTCCCTCTATTAGTTTGTTAATATTTTGAGTAGGTTTGAGATTTTCAATAATATCTTCATGTTGTTGACAAGCTATACCATGTATTGTATGGGTTGTGTGCTTGCAAAGCTAGGGCCGAATGTAAGGTACCCGTGAATGCTTCTAAAATGGGAAGATAGTATGCCTTTTTTCTCATATCACATAAAGCACATAGAGATTGTAATAAATTGTATTTTTCTTACCATAAGATCAAACAAAAAATAGGACTTTCAGAAATATATGTATATAAAAAAGCTGAAATATAATGGGTGTACTCTAACTCATTAAAGTAAATATTATCACATTCAGCGGTGAGCCATGGCCCTACTATGCCCCCCTAATTTGTGAATATGTAATAGCCTGTTTGTAATCAAGTTGAATTTTTCAACCAACTTACTTGAGTGTTCTCTTGGATTTTTTACTTTTTATTTATGACCCCAACTTCTTATTCCAATCAACTCCACTTGAAATTGAATCATTGATTATTAGGATTTAATTATGTATCCCTTGTCCCATCCCATTCAACTGATTTTCATATTGAATTCTGCCTAAGAATTAATGTACTGTCGATACTGATTATAGCTTTAATTTATTACCTGGGCTAGGAATAAATGGTTGTCTGGTTCTGGTTATACATGCTCATAAGTATGGTTGCAATGGTTGTTGTGTGTTTCTTGTCAATTTGTTGTTTTTTTAATAATTCTATAGGCTACCTTTCACATTAGTGTTGTCAGAGATATTTGGCACAAAGGTCGTGCTCCTTCCGAGTTTATGAAAGGTTCCAGTAGTCTTTTGCAGATAGTTTCAATAGTTAGTAGATATTAAACCAAGGTTCTTCTTCGTATCGAGGAATGCCATAATCTCCCAGAAATGTCAAGTCAATAGAGAGATCAAATCTGAATTCGATTTGGAGGAATTTCATCTGATGAGTCATGGAAGATCACAAAGTTCGGAGAGTAGAGCGCCGAAAATTCCATACGAGATTAGAAGTAGATTTGTTCAGTATATTTGTGAGATTACGAGTGTATTTGGCTTTGGGATTTCGGCCCGTAACTTCCTTGAAAGGTCAATAGAGGACCTTGGTTACACTGTGGGTGGAAGGAAACTCCTAAAGTCCTACTACTTTATATTTGAAGAAGCATGGAGGTGCCTGAACTGGAGGTTGTACTAGTCAAAAAAGTCCAGTAGATCAAGCGGACAAGAGACAAAGGTTTCAATATGGATATTAGAGTCCCAATCCTTCAATAATGTTTTCCTACTGAACTGAATATGGAAGGAAACTCCTAAAGTCCTAACCTTTATATTTGAAGAAGCATGGAGGTGCCTGAACTGGAGGTTGTACTAGTCAAAAAAGTCCTCCAGTAGATCAAGCGGACAATAGACAAAGGTTTCAATATGGATATTAGAGTCCCAATCCTTCAATAATGTTTTCCGACTGAACTGAATAAAATTTCATCAAATAAAATTTTAAATAGAATTCCTAGATCTATATGACGTACCTACATTATATGCATATTTTATAATTTGAGATGCAAGACGCATCTTCCTGGATGCGTTCCCATTGATTTTTCAAATTCCCATAATAGTCACAGCAATGCCAAGGCTCCCGTACAAGCGGCGGGTTTCAAAAAAGTCCTCCAGTAGATCAAGCGGACAATAGACAAAGGTTTCAATATGGATATTAGAGTCCCAATCCTTCAATAATGTTTTCCTACTGAACTGAATAAAATTTTAAATAGAACTCCTAGATATAATTATGACGTACCTACATTATATGCATATTTTTTTTATAATTTGAGATGCAATACGCATCTTCCTGATGCGTTCCCATTGATTTTTCAAATTCCCATAATAGTCACAGCATTGCCAAGGCTCCCGTACAAGCGGCGGGTGAGAGAAAAAATCCCTGACCTAGTTCAACACTGAGGGGGACATTGTAGGGGTGATTTATAATCCCTCCCCTCTCTTCCCTTTCCCGGGGCAATAAATCAGCCCCCCTGGCAGAAATCCCTCCAGCCTCCTCATTTGTAAAACTTCTTGTAGTCTCTTCCCTTTTGCCTGTTTTTCTTCCCTCTTCTCCCGAACTTTTTTTTCCTTCCGAGGGAGTTTTTTGGCTGCACTTTTTTTTTACGACTGTTGACTCCTTTTATGTGGGTTGTTTTGTGCGTCTTCTTCTTTTCTGAATATTCAACGACACTGAGCTTTCCTCAGATCCAAGTCAATTTCATTCGAAAGTTGAGGATATACCGGAAACACATTTCCATCTTATACATTCCCGTCATCGTCATAGGAAACATGAAATATTGTACAACATTCCCAGCTAGGCTTACACACAAGAGATGGGATGTTCCTTATACTCAGGAAATGTAATGGAAATTGAGATCCCGTCCCCGAACTTTCAAACCCGAAGAATCTTGGGGGGAATCCAAAATGAAAGCTCAAGTTTCACTTGGATGCACTTGTAACCCATTTACATCTACACCCTCACCCGACCCCATCACGAAACGTCATCAATCATGCAGCCCTCAACTGTCATCCTATGTCGCAAATGAGACTCCCAACCCTTCCTCGCTATTCCATTTCCAATAGACCTCTTTTACACCAATTTACGCAACTTGGGAGAAAACTTTCCCGTCTATATCCGTATCTAGAAGCAAGGGATGGATGTGTTGTTTATTCACTGGAAAACTCTCAACTCCAGGAAATTAGACCTTGGGTTATTTTGGTGTTTGTTAGGAATTCAACCTGGATTCAATAAAAAAGTTAGTGAATTTAGAATTTGAACCAGCAACACGTCGGATTAACACCAACATCTAATACACAAGACTAGACTATTAGTTCGGGATGCCATTGCATCATTTGTACGATAATAGCTTCATTAGACTCCAGTCAAGATACAGAGGTATGTAGCTTGAAATCTTCCTGGACTGAGAAGAACATAATTTTACCTCAGCCAGCAGTCAATGTGAGTGCAATGAACATTAGACGCGATTCTAATGTCATATCTTCCAATCAACAGGCACTATTAATTTACTAACAGCGTTCAGCGTACTTCCTAATGAAGATATTCTAGACTTAAAACCACTATTCATGTCTTGGTACTGATTAATATTTTTCAAATGATATGAACAGAGAGAGGTAGAAAAAATCATATACAAGAAGAAAAGAACGATAAAGAAAAATATCAAAGCATAAATTCAAAGCTAAAAAAAAGTTCACCGCACAAGTACAAAAGAAATATAAAAGTATGTTTGTAGGTAAGAAGACAACAACAATGTTAAAATGCATGTAAAAACAATAATGGTCAATAATGTACACCATAAAGAGAAGAAGCCAGCAATGATGAGGCTGCAACACGCGATCGTGACTCTAAACATAATTAAAACTAAATATAAATACAGGGTGGTTCAAACGTTTCTTAACTGGCCACACGGTATGTCAGGTATCTATCCAGATTCTGTTAAGAAAATACATAGGTGGGTTTGGAATGCATGGAAAAAATAGAAGAAAGAAAGGGCTTAGTTATGAAATAGGTAACTACAACTTATTACCTTTATATGATACAATGGATACACGTTCCGTGTATCCATCCAAGGTAATAAGTTTTGTAGTTACCTATTTCATAACTTTATAACCTAGGATGTCTAATATAAACATATTTAATAAGAAAGGGCTTCTTGCCCCTCTAGTGAAGGATATACGAATACTACCGGATGGGCAATCGCACATTCTACGATACAGACCACAATTTCTGATTCTAATGGAGCTGTTGTTTCATTGCTAATAAATAAAAATGGCAGTGAAACACTCGAAAAAAGAAGGAGGGGAGGGGGAAACAGGACAGTAAAAGAGGTGGTTAAAATCCAATATTTTTTCTTCCTCAAAGGATCTTCGGTCTTGTAAAATTTGTAAAACTTTGTTTCCAAGCGATTAAAGACGAAGTGGCATTGTTGCTGAACCACCACTACCCTGTATACTAGGGAGGGGTGCATCTTTGAACTCGATGGGGGCACCCAGTATGCAAGTGAGGAGTGCACCTAGGTGTTCACACTGGTAAAACAAGTTGTAACTCCAGCAATGATGAGGCTGCAACACGCGATCGTGACTCTAAACATAATTAAAACTAAATATAAATACAGGGTGGTTCAAACGTTTCTTACTGTTAAGAAAATACATAGGTGGGTTTGGAAAAAATGGAAGAAAGAAAGGCCTTCTTGCCCCTCTAATGAAGGATATACGAATACTACCGGATGGGCAATCGGACATTCTACGATACAGACCACAATTTCTGATTTTAATAGAGCTGTTGTTTCATTGCTAATAAGTAAAAATGGCGGTGAAACACTCGAAAAAAGAAGGGGAGGGTAGTAAAAGAGATGGTTAAAATCCAATATTTTTTGTTCCTCAAAGGATCTTCGATCTTGTAAAATTTGTAAAACTTTGTTTCCAAGCGATTAAAGACGAAGTGGCATTGTTGCCGAACCACCACTACCCTGTATACTAAGGAGGGGTGCACCTTTGAACTCGATGGGGGCACCCCGTATACAAGTGAGGAGTGCACCTAGGTGTTCACACTGGTAAAACAAGTTGTAACGATGCGAAGAGTTTTGAGGAGATTATTGATGAGAGAGGTACATAAGGAAAACTCCAAACTAATCCAAACATAAGCAGAAACTAAGGGGAAAATAAATAAAAACTCCATGCACTCCAAAATTAGTCCTGAGGAATAGTATCAATAAATTGCTACCTAATAGAGACGATAAATATTTTGGATAAAAAAACTAAAACCGTGAAGTCGAAAATTTAGATTTTTCAATGCACAAACTTCAGTGAAGTTGAAGATGGAGCATAGAAAGAAAATATTGGAAATCCTTGAAGAGACCTTTACCTCATAGCGGACTGACAAATGGGTTAATGATAATGGGCATGCTTATGATTCTGAGTTAATTAAATCTGCTTTCAATGCTCGCTTTCAACTATGCGAAGAGTTTTGAGGAGATTATTGATGAGAGAGGTACATAAGGAAAACTCCAAACTAATCCAAACATAAGCAGAAACTAAGGGGGAAATAAATAAAAACTCCATTCACTCCAGAATTTCAATTAGTCCTGAGGAATAGTATCAATAAATTGCTACCTAATAGAGACGATAAATATTTTGGATAAAAAAAAAAAAACCAAAACCGTGAAGTCGAAAATTTAGATTTTTCAATGCACAAACTTCAATGAAGTTGAAGATAGAGCATAGAAAGAAAATATTGGAAATCCTTGAAGAGACCTTTGCCTCATAGCGGACTGACAAATGGGTTAATGATAATGGACATGCTTATGATTCTGAGTTAATTAAATCTGCTTTCAATGCTCGCTTTCAACACAAGGAAACAAAGAGTACGGACTATTGTTAACAACGCAGACCTCATTGAAAGTAAAAACGCAACTCGAACCAACAAAACCTGGATGGAAACACCGTATCAATATCTCCAAGGCCGAGAAACCGTAGACCACACAAAAGAACTCGTCCCGGGCATGAAATCCGATAGTATAATTGCAAATAACATTAATCCCTGGACGAAACAATAATATGACAGTGTAAAACAATATCATCGGCGGAGAGATAGAGAACCGTATTAGCGAACTAATACACAAGCAAAACAAAAGCAACAAACACTACACAAAGAAAACAAAACACAATGCAAGGGAAGGGAGGAGAGAACCGTATTAGCGAACTAATACACAAGCACAACAAAAGCAACAAACACTACACAAAGAAAACAAAACACAATGCAAGGGAAGGGAGGAAAAAAAAGGGTTGAGATGGAAAAGGGTGAGAGTGGAAAATGAGATCTTCCCCATCAGTCAAAAGCTCTCCTACCACCTTGAAACAACACCACCCATTCCACACCACACACTCTCAACCCTATGCAGCATTCTCAGAGGAATTCTTGATCATATAGCAGCGAACACAGAGATCCCGACACCACAACAACACTCCAACAATCTATTACAGTTCCAAACAAAGAATATACAATGCTATGTGCACAGAGTTGGATACACATTAACGCGTAGGGTGGAGGAATCTGAACTTTGGCCAGAAAGAAAGGTGAGTGGCAGTGAATGCCTCAGAAGAGTATTATTATGTTATAACCCCATAAAAATTCTTCAAAATCGCAGTCACCCGATTATGAAGATTATTCATCAGTACTAACTCAGTCGTACTAACTTGTAATCAGGACTAACTCAGTCCTCAGTCGTACTGAGCTCGCAAGGGAAATGGTTCTACATGGACGAAGACAAGAAGTAATAGAAGTGCAAGTTATCCAGAAACTAATGCTAGACTCTTCAACCTAACCGCACTGCTACACATTTTAATAAGAAAATTCCTAAACTATTTGTGCTGGTTTTGTCCCGTCACCCGGTATCAAGGTACTGTCTTCTTTTTTTTTTATCGGCTTAATTATTTTTATGTGTTTTTCCACTTTTTCCGCTCTTGTTTTGTGAAGATGGGTTTAGGTTTTTTTTCGGCGGAAAGAAAAAAGGTTTTGTGTGTAAAGGTAATGGGGTAAGTGCAATGAGAAGTGTATACAGTGTGTTGGTCCCATATCTATATGGCGTGAATCGTGATACAGGTTGTTAATAAAGGAACCACAATAGTAGAAATTGGTTTTAACTTTAAAGGTGGCTCTCTTTCTCTCTCTATATTCCAACCTGATTCCTTCATCCTTCTCTTCTCTTTGGTTTTCAAGTTAGTATTAAACCAAGGTTCTTCTGCGGATCGAGGAATGCCATAATCTCCCAGAAATGTCAAGTCAATAGAGAGATCAAATCTCAAATTCGATTTGGAGGAATTTCATTCAAGTTAGTATTAAACCAAGGTTCTTCTTCGTATCGAGGAATGCCATAATCTCCCAGAAATGTCAAGTCAATAGAGAGATCAAATCTCAAATTCGATTCGGAGGAATTTCAACTGATGAGTCACCGAGATCACAAAGTTCGGAGAGTAGAGCGCCGAAAATTCCATACGAGATTAGAAGTAGATTTGTTCAATATATTTGTGAGATTACGAGTGTATTTGGCTTTGGGATTTCGGCCCATAAAATCAGCATACATCACCATTTCCAAGATGAGATTTAAATTTAATTAAGGCGTATAATATTCAAGTCATGCTATGTGTGGGCATTATCATAGTTTCAATATTCATGTTCTTTAGCTCCACATTATGATAATACTTTCAAACATTACTTTCTCACATTTGACGCTCGGGGATTATTTTCTCGAGATGTGTTTCAACCTCTCCAGGTTTACTTTGATCATGATAGGTGACAAGTTTATAAACAATATTCAAACCAACGCTGCATATCTTACATCTTGAAACGCCACGTGAAAGATTTTCTAATTTGTGTTTTTTCGAAACTACATGTATTGGGCTTGATGCTCTCTTTTAGTGATTTCCTAATTTGTGAAACTATTGGGCCTAAAGTGAGAAAAGCCTCTTCTAGTATTTCCAGAGATTTCATTCGAAACTACTTGGACTTTGGTTCTAACCAACATCGACGGTATAAAAATCTGATGATTCAAAAGAAGATAGATGTCCATATAGAAAATATTGGAGCAAATTCCAAGGGAGTCTGGACATACTTGTTGATAGATGAGTGATGACAACCTAATTTATATGCAAGTTGGCTGAAGAGATGACTACTTAATTAAGTGCAAGTTTTTACCTAAGTGTTGATAGGTTCATTATTCCGCCTTATATTGATATCTTTCCTGCATGTTATTAAACCGTCTTAATATTGGAGTAAGTGTTTTGCAGATTTTTTACCTCTCGACACGGCAAGTATAAAGAAACTCACCGATATTAACAACAATATTAGTTTTAATATTTGGATTATATGGTTTGTTTTATGGATTTCACATTGGTAATTGTGTGACTAAACTAACTAACTATATGAGTAATGTTTTGTAATTTGTAACAATGCTTGCCACACCTATGTCTATAATTTTTCCATGTTGAAACCCAGGGTCAGTTAATTGCCGCTCAAAAATGCAACATGTTAAGGCTGTAATAGTTTCCACGAATCTATGTGTGATTTGTTAGTTATCCGCCCACTCGGATTGATCGGAAATTCGGACTCAGAAGTTGTCAGATCGTGGGAGCAGGTAAACAGTAGATAACTAACCTAATTGGGTTTTTGAACCTATACTTATACTTATACCTATTTACTCAACACTCTTAACCTACCTGTTTGTTCATTATTATTTTTAAGAGGTTTGATAGAGGGAACTGTGTAATTGTTAAGGTCTTATCGTCCCGAACTCCCTAAAGAGAAGAGAGAAGGAAGACAGAATAGGAGAAAGCCAGCCGTTCCGGGAATGAACTGAATGAACATTAACTGTTCAGGATAAAATCCGCTCCTGGCGGGAATCGAATCCACGGCCTAGCGCTTAATTACATGGCAGACGTACTACAAACCAAGCTAACTAGGCTGGCTTTGGTTTCTTATTATCTCATCATGCGGAAAAAATCAGACTTTCAGAGACACGTCAGACTCGTGATAAAAATGGGATACTTCCCATTTGAAACATTCTACCTACACACACATTTTCTACATAAGCATATTATGACGAGAAAAAAAAACTGCCTATCAAGTTTATTACACTTTTCAACTCAAATGTCAGACACTCCTGGCTATTTCTCAGCCTTTGAACTGAAATGTCATGCGAGTTAAAATGTCAAAACAAAACACAAAGGTGTAAAATAAACACAACTGGAGGCATAAAAAGCGCATCTATTGCATTACGAACGACTTTAAACCAGTGGCGTAGCGTGGTCTAAATTCAAGTGTAGGGCGTTGTAGGGCTCATGCACAGGTCTACCAAGTCCCATCACAGTACATGCCATTAATATTTATGGGCATTAGAGTGAACTTTTGAGTTGTATGGCCGCCATACACGCCATACATACACGCTACGCCACTGCTTTAAACTAATAGGTCAATGAACTGTAGAAGTAGAACTCATCCAGAACAAGAACCCCTACGGACTCCCTAAGGTTCCGATCGCGTCCAATGTTTGATGAACGAATTTCCATTTTGTTCCAAATAAGTTGCAATGTTTGATCGAAACAAATCGTTCGCGAGAGCCCATTTCACAAACGACTTCGCACTCCTCACCTCACGCCCAAAGTCATCGAACTAAAACTTTAAACTCGCTTCTTTCTTTCAATTAATTAATAAATACGTCCAGCTACGCCACTGGTACCTAGAACAGAAATATTCGCGTCTGATCAATCTTCTTTATTATAGGGGCTTGACAGTTATTACTGGTGAATAAAGATTAATTTGATCCCTTTTCAATAACAAATTATTTTGCACCCCATATTTTTTGGTCCCATAGCTAGGTATGAACTATTTTATTTCTGATTACAAACACTGATAAACGAGTTCATAAATAATTTTATTTATTTATGTTTCTATTTACTTACTGTGCCTCTCTTATTCAAAAGCCTACCTACCCTTTTTCTTCCAGGGTACCTAATCTCATTAATCTCACTCTATCCTCGTAAATCTACACGTAACCCTTTGAAGACAACCCTTTTTTCTCCTAGGTATGGACAGTTATTACTGGTGAATAAAGATTAATTTGATCCCTTTTCAATAACAAATTATTTTGCACCCCATATTTTTTGGTCCCATAGCTATGAACTATTTTATTTCTGATTACAAACACTGATAAACGAGTTCATACATAATTTTATTTATTTATGTTTCTATTTACTTACTGTACCTCTCTTATTCAAAAGCCTACCTACCCTTTTTCTTCCAGTACCTAATCTCATTAATCTCACTATCCTCGTAAATCTACACGTAGCCCTTTGAAGACAACCCTTTTTTCTCCTAGGTTTAAATGTTTAGTTTTCGCTGTCAACCTCAGACATGTAGGACTGTAGGATTATAATAAAGTAACCCACAAGCGCAAGCATTGTCTGAAATGAAAAGAAGGTAAATCAAAATTTAATGAAGTTCCAATAAGCCTGTTGGACTGAACTTTGGTGTCTTTGTCGTAGCATGTCCACCCCGTAGTGTGTCCCCGGGCTTGACAGTTATTACTGGTGAATAAAGATTAATTTGATCCCTTTTCAATAACAAATTATTTTGCACCCCATATTTTTTGGTCCCAAAGCTATGAACTATTTTATTTCTGATTACAAACACTGATAAACGAGTTCCTACATAATTTTATTTATTTATGTTCCTATTTACTTACTGTACCTCTCTTATTCAAAAGCCTACCTACCCTTTTTCTTCCAGGGTACCTAATCTCATTAATCTCACTATCCTCGTAAATCTACACGTAGCCCTTTGAAGACAACCCTTTTTTCTCCTAAGGTATAAATGTTTAGTTTTCGCTGTCAACCTCAGACATGTAGGACTGTAGGATTATAATAAAGTAACCCACAAGCGCAAGCATTGTCTGAAATGAAAAGAAGATAAATCAAAATTTAATGAAGTTCCAATAAACCTGTTGAACAGAACTTTGGTGTCTGTGTCGTAGCATGTCCACCCCGTAGTGTGTCCTTCACCAGATGGGCTAGAGGAGACACCAGACAAATGAAAACTAGGTAATCAACTAATCACAAACTTATAATAAAGTAACCCACAAGCGCAAGCATTGTCTGAAATGAAAAGAAGATAAATCAAAATTTAATGAAGTTCCAATAAACCTGTTGGACAGAACTTTGGTGTCTGTGTCGTAGCATGTCCACCCCGTAGTGTGTCCCTCACCAGATGGGCTAGAGGAGACACCAGACAAATGAAAACTAGGTAATCAACTAATCACAAACCTACATTTCTTTTATTTACGACTTCACTAACTATGATAGGTTTATAGGCTTCACCAACTATGATATGACTTCACTAACTATCTATGATATGATTCCTGAAAACTAACACGACCACTAATAACTTACCGATAAAAACAAGCTGTTGTCCAAATTGACCAGACCACAGAGCTGAAAACTGGTGGTGCCAGAACTCATTTGTTGTAAGATGATTTTGATCTGAAATAATTTTATAGTATTACTAGTCCCTTATTTACAAAATACCTACCAAATAGGTATGATTTATTTTAATCCGATTTAAAATACCCTCGAGTAGAAACAATTTGTCCCTTGGAAATTCATGACAAAACTGACAACCCATCAAATTATCAACAATTTGGGTTATTTGGGTGTGGTAACATTGGTAACATCTGACAAGGGAAGGCGCAGTTTTGTGTGAACAATAGGTACCCATTTAACTAATACTCTATTAGGGTGGTTTAATATTTATGTCTATTAAAATAACAGTGTACCCTCGAGTAGAAACAATTTGTCCCTTGGAAATTCATGACAAAACTGACAACCCATCAAATTATCAACAATTTGGGTTATTTGGGTCTGGTAACATTGGTAACATCTGACAAGGGAAGGCGCAGTTTTATCTGAAGAATAGGTACCCATTTAACTAATACTCTATTAGGGTGGTTTAATATTTATGTCTATTAAAATAACAGTTTAAATGGCTATCTATTAAACTTCTTTTGTCCTGATGACCAATACCCGAATCTAGGATGGTTTCTTACCTGCTCAGTTAATTGTGGGTCGTTATGCTTCATCAGAAAATTGCACAGGTACATTTTGGTCTTGTTGGCCTGGAAAGTGATAGAAGGAAAAATAATATTGTACTTAGATGAGTAAAAGAATTTAATACACTTATGTTGTTACACTCGAGATTTCATTTTGATTGTTGGACAAAAATTTTGACCCTTAGTGAAAAATCCGGAAAACAGGTGGGCATATTACTTTTAGGGACACAAAATGGGTGGCATAGATTTAATTTCTTTGCCAATGAAGCCCAATTTTACATACAAGAGTGAGTGACGTCAAAATGTAGATAGAGAAAACGCTGAATCCTACCTCGTGGGTAACTATACTGGCGAAATGACACCGCAAGAAGATCGCCAAAATGTATCTGCCTCCCGACAGCAGGAACTGGATGATGGTGTAGTTGTCATCCTCAATGGAACCCAGGAGGCGAATCCCCATCAGGAACAGATGGGGCAGGATGTGGATGGTACAGGAAATGACGGACAACAGGTTCTGGAGCTGATGGATCTGGTTG
>NW_007378417.1:58636-115133 GCF_000475195.1 Diaphorina citri | reverse complement strand
CAGTACTGTGTAAAAATAATTACAAAATTACAATAGGGCGTGATTATTGCCTAAGGCAATCTCTACCATCAAACCCTCTTCCAATAAACCCGCCATATAAGCAGAGTTCTAGCTGCTAAAGTCACAGCTTTTACACCTCACCTTACCTTCACCCAACCTGATTGTGGGGCCAGGAAAAGCCAGCGGCATGGGCTTGCCCAGATGGCCACCGATCCAGATAAAAACCATGGGCAACGTTGCTTCACTTCTGTGATCTATCGGGAACTGGGACATTCAACGTGATATAATATTCTTGGACAAAAAAAAAAAAAAAAAACTAGGCATGTGGTCACAATGCCAGAAAAAAGTTTTTTTTTTTTAGAAAATAAAATAGGTGTAGGTACCTATATCTAAATCTCTCGTAAACTATATCGACATTTTGTTGGCATTACCTTAGCAAACAATATTTGGGAGAAAAAGCATTTACAATGGACCTACAACGTAAACTAGCCTCACATGTAATAAGCCCCATAGGTATGTAATAAATACGAGTAACAATACAAACATGATAAAATATTACCTTCTTTATTTGAACGGTCTGCATTTTTATCAGATCTATAAGAGAGCTTTTTCTGTTGTTTTTCCGTTCCTTTTTGTTGTCTTTCCAGACTTTAAGTTGCCGGCGAAAAAAAAAGCTCACAATACATGTTGACAACGTTATAAAATGTTATATATGTATTTGAACTTAGAGCTCTTGAAAAGTGTTCTCATTTTCCGAGGGGGAAAAAAAGCAAGATACAATAAAGGGAAGAAGTTTTTTGCTCGGAAATTTTTACTTTTTAAAAATGGACAAAAAAATTCCTTCTGTCAAAAGTTTTACTTTTTCATCCTCCTCCTCCTCCTCCTCCTCCTCCTCCTCCTCCTCCTCTTTGTCTTCTTCTTCTGCTTCTTCTTACTTCTTAGCTAGTTTCTTGTCCATATTCTTCTCAAGTTTGTTTTTAACTTTGCTACTCGTATATCTTGCTTTTTCTTCATTTGATCTTCAGGAGATTGTAGGTCAGCCTCATCTTGTTTCTTAATCCCTCTTCCCTCTAATCCCATGTCCACTGCTTTTTCCTCAATTAAGAAGGAAGCGAGCGCCAAGATTTTTTTGAGTTTACCAGTAACGCATCCGTCTGATTTCAGGTCTCCTTCTTCTCCACCAGTCCCGAGCTGAGTAACAAGCAGAGATTCGAATATTTCACTCGAACCATTCCGTCCGATCATTACCAGGTGAAAGCTATGGTGGAAATAGTCAAGAAACTGAGGTGGAGCTACGTATCCATCATTTATGAGGAGTCCAACTATGGAATTAAGGTAAGAAATAGATACCTAGTTCTACTTAAGCCTGATTCACACTATAGTGCCAGTCAAGGTCCGGTCACGGTCCGGTAACGGTCCGATCAAAAGATTGAGTATTCACACTATCGTTCAAGCAACGTTCATGCTTCGGTCATTTTTCTTTCATTTCTAGTTGGTCTGAACGAAGGAATGTTGATCGTTGCTTGATCGCTGCCTATTCACACTACAGTGCCAGTCTCGCTCCGGTCACGGTCCAGTTTCGGTCCGATCAAAAAGATTCGTCGCGAGAATGTTCCAAATTTTGACTGTGAGCTGACCGTTACCGTACCTTGACTAGAACGTCTAGTGTGTACACTCGCATTTACTTGCCTTCAACAATCATTTGATCGGACCGATACCGGACCGTGACTGGACCTTGACTGGCACTATAGTGTGAATCAAGCTATTTGTTGTTGTTGATGTTTTTAAAGGTAGGTAAGCTATAAAGGTAGGTTGGAAGTAGCAATGACACACTACGCAGACTTAGTGCCTTTCCATTAGTGTACATTTAATTTTAATGTAGGCCGTGTGTCATGCCATTAGGACTAGTACACTCGAAGGTAGGTGGGTTAGGTAGGTCACAAAAAGTATTGGGATACCTATAGAATATACCTAGTTATAGATTGATAATAATGTTTCTACCAATGCCTACTTCCCAAGTACCTATACGTAACATTATCTCACAACTATTAAGTGGATATTATTACAACTTATTATCGCACTTTTAAAAGTTAGTTAGCTTAGTTGGTAGTGCGTCTGCCTTGTAAGCGCTAGGCCGCGGGTTCGATTCCCGCCCGGGGCGGATTTTATCCTGATGGGATAATGTTCGTTCTCGGAACGGCTGGCTTTCTCCTATCCTGTCTTCCTTCTCTCTTCGATTTTCGGGACGATAAGACCATAGCAGTTACAGTTCCCTCTGTCAAACCTCTTTAAAAAAAAAAGATATCTATACTTTCTTTTGCTTTGTTTAATGTGGCAGGATGCTCCAATACTATAGGTACTACTAGCTTTGTAGATCTTGTAAATAAAGTTTGATTGAACCGTAAATAAAGTGATCCATCCACCAAGACTCGTAAACAAGTCAACTCCGAGGCTTAGGTGTTAGGAGCAAACAGCTCTAAAGGATGGGTTAAGCTTGTACGATCCCACGATCCAGTCACCAACTGTGTTAATAAACTCAGCAGACAAATTTCTGAGAAGTCGATTCCATATTCCTCGTATTTATATTCAGGGGCAAGTTTCCGTTCCGAACGACCAAACTTTCTAATTGTTTCCTTTCGTATTCCGAAAGTTGTGTTTTTATTTTCTTTTCAACTAGACAAAAACTTTTGCGAACAAATTACAATAGTAATAAAATTAAGAAGAATTCGCACAACTGCTGCTCTTGACAGGGAGCAATTAAGCGAGGACTTCTTTTCTTACAGGGTAGTCTCACTGTTTGTTTGTTACGTTTAACGAGCTATTTAATTACTTGATTTTTAGCTCAAAGGCTAGTCTCACTGTTCAACTGGGTGACAAATCGCTACGGGGTGGTGACAAATCTGTAAGGTGGATTCTGGCTTGTACATTGAATACGGATACCCATACAGGTGCAAAAAAAAAAAATCATCTGGAATATTATGGTATGGAGACAAAAATTATATCTGGAGGTTGGTGGACCGAATCCAAGTCAAATTGTAAAATTTAACGAGGAGTATCTATTTGTATAAGTAGCGACATTTGTATAAGTGTATAAGTAGCGACATTTGATAGCTCAATACATCAAATCCCATTTTTGCTTTAGGCCTTTTTTAGTACCGATTTCAACTTTGCTTTTATCAAAATCATTTAAGGTATGTTTATAATTTTCATAAATTCAAATAGGTGTTAGATATGATTTTCACAGAGCTAGATTTCTAATAAGTAAATTTTCATCTACAGGAAGGTATAATTAAATGACTGTCGATATCTCAATGATTTGCCATGATTTCCAACAAGTGGATTGTCAACCTTTCTGATCAGTCCCACTGTATATTTTGTACAGAAAGCTGGAAGGTAAATGGGATGAGAACAAATAACCCCCAGGAGTTGCTTAACCTTTTCTTTCTTCTTTGTCATAAATCTTCGAGCATAAAATTCTAGCTTTTTTTTCCTTTGGAACAAAAGAAGAAGGAGGAGAGGAAGGAGAAGAAGGAGAGAAAGAAGAAGAAAAAGAAGGAGAAGGAGAAGAAGGAGAGAAAGAAAAAGAAGGAGGAGGAGGAAAAAACGACGAAAAAGAAGAAGGAGACGAAAAAAGAAGAAGAAGAAGAAGGAGGAGAAGGAGAAGTCCAAGAAGAAGAAGGAGAGGAAGGAAAGAAGAAGAAGAAGGAGGAGGAGAAGGAGAAGTCCAAGAAGAAGAAGGAGAGGAAGGAAAGAAGAAGAAGGAGGAAAGAAGAAAACAAAAACTTAATGAAGCAGAGTATGAAGGTTAAACAACCGAGAGCAATTTTCAACCAGGTGGAAGGGAAATACGTTTTTCAATTGTAGAGACAGTGTAGAGTTGTAGACTGTGTAAAGAGTGAGTTGTGAAAAACAACTACTCTTTTCAGTGAACAACTCAGTGAATGAGTCAGATCCTAACTGCGAATACCTAATAGGCATTTGAAGAGTGATTTACATTTAAATAATTATGACTCAGTGAGTAGTTTATGGAAAGCAGTAGGTAGTTCTTTTTACTTCCTCTTAATTTACTTAAAAAGTGAAAAGATGAAAAAAGTGTGAAAATACAGAAATTGTATGAACGCCGGGTAACTATTTTACATATGCAATGTGCCATGAAGTTCTGAAACACTGCTGGAAAATAAGAGACTCTTTATAGTAGGCACAATAAAATAAGACACAAAAGGAGGAGTAATAAGGAAAACATAATACCTCCGTGGCGGCAGTTTTTGGCGGAAAAAACATTGTTCCGCCCCCGGAATTGCTAGATACTTTTTTTTCCCTTCAAGTACATGCTAAAATGAAGTTATTCCCAAAGTTTCACAGAGGTATTATTTTTTTGCCCTTTTCATATTGTCGATTTTTGCTGTATTATTACCCAAACATACCCTTATACCTCTAGGTAGATAGTAGAAGGCTTCTTGAAAAAATTAAATTCCTTTTATGAATAAAATTTCACCCCAGGTTTTGAAGTAAAGGGGAAAAATGAAAAATGTTCTATACATTAATAACCGCAGAGAAATGGGATTTTTTTTTTTCAAAATTTCCCTAACTATAAAAAAAAATGCTGACTCTTTTAAGTCTTGAGATTTTTTTTTACAATTTAGGTACCTATTTATTTTTAATTATAAACTTTTATCAAAGAACTTTAAAAAAAAAAAAAAAAAAAAAAAAACTGATTGAGAAGTACAGTTTTGGACGTGAATATCTAGGTATAAAAATAAAATGCAAATATTTTATTATTTTATTTCTGATGTCCATAAATTTTTGTGATGGGATAAATTTTCTATTGCCTACATGGTATAGGTACTTATAAGAAATAATTATTAATAGAATAAAATGTTTGTATATTTGTTTAACAAAGTTTTACAAAATTTTACAAAGGTTGGGTTGGCATTACAATTTAAACTCATTATTAGATGATAAGTCATGCAAATTAATAAAAATAATATAATGTTTAATTACAAGTCTGAGCATTAAATATAAAATAATAAAATTATTAATAAAAATTACATTGTATTTTTTACCAACCCATTAATTATAACTAAAATTGTAAATAAAGATAGTAGGTATTCCCACTTTTTTCCCAATTCAATTAAATTATTCTCGTATGCAATTCAAGTGAATAGCAATGTAAATGTACCCATTGAAACCCAATGAAAAATATTTCAAGCTCCAATAACTAATTGATCATAGGTTATTATTATTTTCAATGTTTATTTTGCCAGCCTAGTTAGCTTAGTTGGTAGTGCGTCTGCCTTGTAAGCGCTAGGCCGCGGGTTCGATTCCCGCCCGGGGCGAATTTTATCCTGATGGGATAATGTTCGTTCTCGGAACGGCTGGCTTTCTCCTATCCTGTCTGTCTTCCTTCTCTCTTCGATTTCGGGACGATAAGACCATAGAAGTTACAGTTCCCTCTGTCAAACCTCTTTAAAAAAAAAAAAAAAAAAAAATGTTTATTTTACCTACATTTCAAATTTATTTTAAAGTGCGGAGTTTTTTTTCCTGATATTGAGTATTTTTCATTAGTTTTTATACAGTCAAAACGTTAGCCATGTGCATTTTGATGTGAGCAACAAAATAAATGGAGGTACATCTACTCTGGAAATGACAAATGACAAAAGTTAGGCGAAACACAGCCATATGAGAAATGAAGGGATACCTACCACAGGAAATGTTTCAGTCTGGAGGTGCATGAAAGGTTGAAAATTGGATTCGGGAATATTGTATGGGCAACCTTAAACGTTGGATTTTTTTTTTTTTTTTTTTAATTATTGGAGGGAAAGCTCCACTAAATACCAGTAGGTATTTGGGAAAATATTCTGGATCGAGCTTAAAACTCAGTACTGTACCTATAGTTCAAACTACAATTCAGCTTATTATAAATATATCTATGCTGTCTCCTCGAAACAGGTCGAGTAGGTTGTAACACATCACATACATGCTTTCACCTCAGTCTTCTCTCACTCTCTATTCGTCAATGGTAAAGTCATCATCTTGCCCAAATTGATTTCATTAGAATCTATTTCCAAGCCAATCTTAGGCAGACCAGCGGTAATGTCAGCCTCAATGCCGCACTCATTCTGTCCTCTAACAATCCGAAACAGACCATTCTCTCCCCAGTTGGTATTGAACGAGTTGGCCACCAGCCAGTACTTCACCACACTCGACGTTCCTTCTCCCAGAGGTTCTTGTCCCCAACCAATGATTCGGATGGCATGCTCGCCCAATGGACCGCCCGCAACGTGCTTGTAGATTCCTGAGGAAAATATGTTGGATTAAGATTAGTCCTGGGTTTGATCGCGTCTGAGGAATTTCCTCTCATATAGAGTCCTTTCAGACTAACAGTAGGTTACTATTACTACCAAATATTACTGACATTGCTGGGATTAAATTCTCGAACAAGATTGAGGATAAAATTTCATACATCGACTGGGATTGAACCCACACCTGAGCGCCCTCCTAAATATGTATCAGGAGAATATAGGCAATAGGCCAAGAAAATTCAGAAAATAATAATAAGAAAGCACTAAAATAATAATAGGTACCTGTCTTATAAAGGATCATGTCAGCATAAATAGTCATGGATCCTTCTACGGGACCATGCCTGAAGATCTCTCTCATGATAGTTTCCTCATTTGCAGGCAAGGAGTAAGCGATACGACCTGTGAACAAAGGCAACCATTATTCAATGAACAAAGTGAGTTCAGAATTTTAGCTTGGCGATTTCCATGAGGTTTAACTGTTTTATTTTAGATCAAGAAACAGAACTACACACAAAAATATATTTTAACCAATCAATTAATTTAATAATAATAAAATTAAAAATTATGGATTTGAAAATGAGATGTAAATCTACATGGAAAACCTCCAGGAATGGACTACCAATCTAACATAAATAAAGTTCTTTTGAAGTCACCATGAGACTGTAAATCCGGGTGAATTTCTTACCAAAGTTAAGATCATCTTCATAAGACACATCGTATCCTGGTTGGCATTTCCGAATGCATTCGGGTGTGTTCGGCTCATTAGCTTGACAAGATGAGCGGCTCCCGTTCATGTAACGCTCACACGGTATTTCGTATGGACGGCAACCCTGTAAAGGTTGTAGGGGAATCATGCAAAGTTTGGCAACCCTGTATAAAGTTGAATAAGAAGGCACGGTTGGTCACAGTAGTAACGCGCTTGCTTGCCATGCAGAAGGTCCCGGGTTCAAATCCCACCATCGACAAAAAATTTGTACTCGTTTTTCGATTGCAAATATTTCAACGGGTTACCAGTTCGGCCATGCCTTTTCCACAAGTTTGGCCATGCCTCGGGATGAACTAGAGGGATTCCGGAGCGAAGCGACGGAATTCAGCTAGTAGACAATAAGAACGAAATGAAAAAGAAAATACAAAATCACTATCTTGAAAATAACACTGAAATATGAAAAATTAATTAAATCAAGAACACCTTACATAATAAGAAGAAGTTATGGTCCAGAAGTACTTACAGGGATGATGAAGAATATGTTTGTAATATTTTCGGACTGGTTCAACACTTCAGCCAGTCCGATTTGATATTCGAAGATTCATTCTCCATCTGAATTTGATTTTGAATCGAAAAATAAATTTGCTCTGATTTTGCATCTGATTTGTCTTCTAAATATTATAATGTTAAGAACTGTTTTTCCTCTTCTATTACTGCTCTTCTGAACCCAATACCTATTCAATTTGTCTGGATGACAGCATTTTTTTAGACGGACATCTCATAACTGTTGGTCCAAAGTGAGTTTTAATTTTTAACTTGAAAATTTTCACTGCTCTAGCTGTTAGTATAATACACAACGATTCTATTTGCAAACCAAAAAAATCTTCAACTTGTCAAAGATTTTTACGTCAAACCCAGTTTGAACGTGTAAACACCTGTTCAGTCCATACCTCAAGCCTCCCGTCAGTCCTCACTCAGTTTTTGCGATAGCAACAGTGTTTTTCTAATTAAAACTTGAGAGAACGGAGCACACACAGACACAGAACAGGCAAGTGACAAGGCGAGAATTATCACAAGACTGAGGTTTGTGCAAACTGGGACTGAACGTTTGGACGCGAGCTGATTTCTGTCACACTGGACTGCAGTCCGGGACTGAGCGTCTAAACGGCCCATTATACTCGTACTTAGTTCTACATCTCGATCCATGAATTAGTAATGAGAGAAGTTAGTATAATGGAAGCTCACATGGATTATGGACCACCCTGAAATTTAGGGGTTTTCCTACTTTTTGTGCCTTTTCTTGCATACCTTTCCTAGTTTCACTTTTTCACCGCCATTTTACCAAATAAAATGATACCTACTTTTACCCTCGTAATGTTTGAAACTCCGACTTGAAACTTGTATTCCCTATAAACCACAGACACTTGGGGGATAAGGGAAGGCGAAGAAGAAATGAGGCAAAACAAGGAAGAGGAAAGGGAGGGAGAGAGGATGGGAATAGGATGAGATGGAGATTGAAGAAGTAGATAGAGGAAAGCGTGTTGAATATTTATAACTTTTATAAGACATGCCTATAGTATCTATAAATTACCAATTTTATTATTAGAACTTTATTACTCTTTGATCGTCACCTCCTATAGCGTAGTGGTCACTGCGCTCGCCTTGCACGCGGGAGACCCGGGTTCGATTCCCGGCGGGGTCAAGAAATTTGTATCATGCAAATGATTGATTCCGTGACTGGCTGTTGCGGGGCCCACTCAGCCTCGTGAGGAAAATGAGTAGCTATGACATATAAATGCGCATAGCGACCGGTGCCAGCATGGTAGGTAAACATCGGATTTTAGGATTATTGAGATATTGGGAAAATCCTACAAATGCTGCAGTGAGCACCAAAGTTGTGACATAAACATAATAACACAAAGAAACAGCATTTACATTGTAATAATAAAGGAAGGACGGACTAAAAATTGCGATTTACCCAGAGGGCCATCGAGAGATGTATTTTGGGAATTACTAGGATCATGGGCGTATCCAGCATCGGGTTTGGGGGGGGGGGAGGCCGCGGTTAACGGGTGGGACGCCCCTGTTCACTTTGAACGGAACTGTCAAGAAATGGAAGATCTAGAGAAAAAACATGATACGTTTAATATGCACAAGAAAGTGAAAGAAGTAATGAACATACGTAATAGCTCAGGGACAGATCTAGAAGATAAAGATGGAAAGCTAATTATAACAATGGAAGAGAGATTAAAAACATGGGAAGAGTACATCATGGAATTATTTCAAGATAGTAGAGAAGATGTGGAATTGGGTGTCATAAATACTGGCCCACCTATCAGCATGTTTGAACTGGATAAAGCCATTAAAAATTCAAAAAACAAAAAGGCGACTGGACCCGATAACATTCCTGCAGAAGTAATAAAGCTGTTTGAATTCAGAAGTAAACAGACACTCCTTAATCTATTCAATGCTATCTACAACACGGGAATTATACCAATGGACTGGTTGAAATCCACCTTCGTAACCATTCCCAAAAAACTCAATGCAAGGAAGTGTAACGAATATAGAACAATAAGCTTGATGTCTCATGTACTGAAAATTTTCCTACGAATTCTCCACAGCAGATTGTACAGCAAAATTGAAGACAATATCGGAGATACTCAGTTTGGCTTTCGCAACAACTTGGGCACAAGGGAAGCACTGTTCAGCCTGCAAGTTCTTGTTCAGAAATGTAGAGATTTGAACCACCCTGTATACATGTGCTTTATTGATTTTGAAAAAGCCTTTGATAAAGTTAAACATACTAGTCTAATTAACATCCTAAAAGAAATAAATATTGACGATAAAGATCTACGCATAATCAAGAACTTGTACTTTGGACAGAATGCAAATGTAAGGGTAGGTTTAAATGTCACAGAGGATATCAACATCAAAAGAGGAGTGCGACAAGGCTGCTTGCTTTCCCCAATGCTTTTCAACATATATTCAGAATACATCTTTAAAGAGGCACTGGAGGGAGTAAACTGTGGAATACAGATTGAAACAGAAGAAGGCATACACATCATTAACAATCTCAGGTATGCAGATGACACGGTTCTTATAGCGGAAACCCAACAACAACTGCAAGTCCTTATCGACAAAATCGTCAACGCCTGCGAAAAATATGGTCTGAAACTTAACACCAAGAAAACAAAATACATGATTGTATCGAGAAAAGCTGTGCGCACTTCATCAGCCAAAGCGTACGGAGTTGAGCTAGAAAGAACAAGTGGGATCACTTACCTGGGATGTTATGTAAATGATAACTGGAATGCAGAAAAAGAAGTTAGAATCAGAATTGAAAAAGCAAGAGCAACCTTTGTTAAAATGAAAAAAGTCCTGTGTTCTAGAAGCATAAACTTAGACCTGAGATTGAGGTTGGTTAACTGCTACATCTTCTCTATTCTTCTATACGGAGCAGAAAGCTGGACCCTAACTGACACATTACTCAAAAAATTTCAATCCTTCGAAATGTGGGTCTATAGAAGAATGCTTCGTGTGAGTTGGGTAGATAAAGTGACCAACGTGGAGATCCTCAATCGACTGAAGAAAACAACTGAAATTGTTAAAACAATAAAGACTAGAAAGCTTCAATATCTTGGACATATATCGAGACACCCAGATAAATATGGTATACTGCTTCGTATTCTTAAGGGGAAAGTTAAGGGGAGTAGGGGAAGAGGTAGAAAAAGGAAATCATGGATGCAAAATCTTAGAGAATGGTTCCAGGAATCTAATTCAACGCTGTTTGCTAAAGTGGTGGATAATAATGATTTAGCCAATTTGATCGCCAACGTCCAGTAATGGACATGGCACACTAAGAAGAAGAAGAAGGTATTTATTCTTGATTTCACTGGACACCATTTTCCAACATCATGAAACAATGCAATTATATCTTCATGAAACAATGCACTATATCTACCTCTATCTTGTTGCTGTTTTGCTCGAAGCGTTTTGAAGCTTTCTCGGAATGAAAATGCAAATCACGAAACATCATGAAAGTTCCGGATAAAACTTGATGTGAATTCCGGGAAATGCTTTCCAATTCTTTGAAAAGTTGTCCAGGTCAGAAACTTGTTCAGAATGCATTACCAAATTTCCGTCACCCTTAGGTTATTAAAGTGATAATTATAATTAATCTATTATGTACCTAATATCTATAAATAATAATCCAGGTATATTTTACATACACGAAGCCTAAACTCGATATTTATACGAACTCTTTAACGAACTGTCATCGTAGACAGGAACTCTAAACCAAGGTTCATTTGGAGATGCTGCAATATGAGGGTGCAGTCCCTGTAACTATTGGTCCTTTACATACATTTGGTATCGGATTTTTCTTCTAAAATCAACATATTATTCTTCTTAGGTTCAACACCTCTCACAGCTTTCTGGCATCTCGAGCAAAACGCAAAAAAATCAGCGGATATGTTGCTTAAATTTCCTCTGTGCAATATTAAAACAATGTTCCAGGAACTACCGTCATTTCCACGGGGTCTCTAAGAGATTCAAAAGTAGGTCATAAGATGAGACTTAAGGAACGTACATTTGTTCATCACATCAATTGAGAAGCATACGTCATACCGACGTACAATTGAATCGTACATATTTTATTGTATACCTGTTTCATTCATTCCCTTTGAGCTTGAAATAAAAAAATCGACAGTAGAGAAAAAGTATCATTTCCCAGTGGAGTGCGATGTTGTAATCAAATTGTTTTCCTGGTGAATACGCATTAAGTGTACCATGGAGACACCCTTCCCCTCTCCCTCCTCCCTTCACGTTTCCACCTCCCCTCCATTTCCCTTCCCTCCACCTCCCCCCCTCTCCCAAACTCCTAGGTAGGTATAGAGGAATGGGACTTTCCTTTTTTCTCTCCTCGTAAGCAATTTGCCGAAATGACAATCAGACCGCAACAAACCCGCGTGAGAAAATCAAAAGCCAAGAGAATCAGAAAAGGGAAATTCGCAACTTGGCGATTTGTAATTTTTTTGGCATAATAAATAGATAATTAAGTAGGTAATTACGTAGGTATGTGAATTCTTGAATTCTTCAGTGAATTGCAAAGAGAATTTTTTTTTTTTTTATCTTGTATCTTGAGAACGAAGACGGGATAGGAGAAAGCCATCAACCTCTTCGAGAACGAACCTTCTCCCTTGAGGACAAAGTTCGCCCTGGACGGAATTCGAACCCTCGATCTAGCGCTTACAAGACAGGCGCGAAATGGCTCAAACTAAACTAGACTGGCTCCACCAAAGTTCAAGTCGGTAGGTACCCACATACTAGTATGTGGTACACATTTACGTGGTAGGTAATACACAATTACGTAAACATATGAAAGAAGTTGTACCTACACCTACATAGGTACATCTTTTATTAACATGAATCGCATGAAAGCTTTGACGCTCGGCATAGCATTTTATTATTCAGGTTCTTGCTTCTGGTATAAATATTTAAATTTTATCTTTTGATAAAAATGAGATGAAAGGAAATTCAATTTGTTCTTTTCTCTCTCTCTCTCTCTCTCTCTCTCTCTCTCTCTCTCTCTCTCTCTCTCTCTCTCTCTCTCTCTCTCTCTCCATGTTGCACTGAATTTTTTTTATTCACTTCCGGAGGTACCTCCCTCTTGTTTGTGTTTTGAAAGTGATTACAATAATTACCTAATACCTACCTATCTAGCCAGCCATGTTGAATAGTTAGCACATCTGATACCTACATACTACATAGGTACCTAGTTATACCTACCTACTCTACATACATAATACATAGGTACCTAGTTATACCTACCTACTCTACATACATACTACATAGGTACCTAGTTATACCTACCTATTCTACATAGTACATAGGTACTTTTGCCTGGGATTTTAAAAAAGAGATGAATCAGCACCTTTTTGTTTTTACTGATCGCTAAAATCTCCATAAGAAATACACAGAGTGCAGAGACTGCGGGAGAGAAAACTTTTCCTCGCTCGCCTAAAATGTACCCATTGAAACCCAATGAAAAATATTTCAAGCTCCAATAACTAATTGATCATAGGTTATTATTATTTTCAATGTTTATTTTACCTACATTTCAAATTTATTTTAAAGTGCGGAGTTTTTTTTCCTGATATTGAGTATTTTTCATTAGTTTTTATACAGTCAAAACGTTAGCCATGTGCATTTTGATGTGAGCAACAAAATAAATGGAGGTACATCTACTCTGGAAATGACAAATGACAAAAGTTAGGCGAAACACAGCCATATGAGAAATGAAGGGATACCTACCACAGGAAATGTTTCAGTCTGGAGGTGCATGAAAGGTTGAAAATTGGATTCGGGAATATTGTATGGGCAACCTTAAACGTTGGATTTTTTTTTTTTTTTTTTAATTATTGGAGGGTAAGCTCCACTAAATACCAGTAGGTATTTGGGAAAATATTCTGGATCGAGCTTAAAACTTACCTACGTACCTATAGTTCAAACTACAATTCAGCTTATTATAAATATATCTATGCTGTCTCCTCGAAACAGGTCGAGTAGGTTGTAACACATCACATACATGCTTTCACCTCAGTCTTCTCTCACTCTCTATTCGTCAATGGTAAAGTCATCATCTTGCCCAAATTGATTTCATTAGAATCTATTTCCAAGCCAATCTTAGGCAGACCAGCGGTAATGTCAGCCTCAATGCCGCACTCATTCTGTCCTCTAACAATCCGAAACAGACCATTCTCTCCCCAGTTGGTATTGAACGAGTTGGCCACCAGCCAGTACTTCACCACACTCGACGTTCCTTCTCCCAGAGGTTCTTGTCCCCAACCAATGATTCGGATGGCATGCTCGCCCAATGGACCGCCCGCAACGTGCTTGTAGATTCCTGAGGAAAATATGTTGGATTAAGATTAGTCCTGGGTTTGATCGCGTCTGAGGAATTTCCTCTCATATAGAGTCCTTTCAGACTAACAGTAGGTTACTATTACTACCAAATATTACTGACATTGCTGGGATTAAATTCTCGAACAAGATTGAGGATAAAATTTCATACATCGACTGGGATTGAACCCACACCTGAGCGCCCTCCTAAATATGTATCAGGAGAATATAGGCAATAGGCCAAGAAAATTCAGAAAATAATAATAAGAAAGCACTAAAATAATAATAGGTACCTGTCTTATAAAGGATCATGTCAGCATAAATAGTCATGGATCCTTCTACGGGACCATGCCTGAAGATCTCTCTCATGATAGTTTCCTCATTTGCAGGCAAGGAGTAAGCGATACGACCTGTGAACAAAGGCAACCATTATTCAATGAACAAAGTGAGTTCAGAATTTTAGCTTGGCGATTTCCATGAGGTTTAACTGTTTTATTTTAGATCAAGAAACAGAACTACACACAAAAATATATTTTAACCAATCAATTAATTTAATAATAATAAAATTAAAAATTATGGATTTGAAAATGAGATGTAAATCTACATGGAAAACCTCCAGGAATGGACTACCAATCTAACATAAATAAAGTTCTTTTGAAGTCACCATGAGACTGTAAATCCGGGTGAATTTCTTACCAAAGTTAAGATCATCTTCATAAGACACATCGTATCCTGGTTGGCATTTCCGAATACATTCGGGTGTGTTCGGCTCATTATCTTGACAAGATGAATGGCTCCCGTTCATGTAACGCTCACACGGTATTTCGTATGGACGGCAACCCTGTAAAGGTTGTAGGGGAATCATGCAAAGTTTGGCAACCCTGTATAAAGTTGAATAAGAAGGCACGGTTGGTCACAGTAGTAACGCGCTTGCTTGCCATGCAGAAGGTCCCGGGTTCAAATCCCACCATCGACAAAAAATTTGTACTCGTTTTTCGATTGCAAATATTTCAACGGGTTACCTCCTGGTGTTCTCGTGTTGACCCAGCACCTAAATGGGAAGTATTGTGTCTCTTCTCGCCCATCTGATGAGAGGCATACTACGGGATAGGCATGCTACGACACAGACCACATGCGTCTAATGTAGCAGGGGGCACGGTTGGTCCAGTGGTAACGTGCTTGCTTGCCATGCAGAAGGTCCCGGGTTCGAATCCCACCATCGACAAAAGTTTGTACTCGTTTTTCGATTGCAAATATTTCAACGGGTTACTTTCTGGTGTTCTCGTGTTGACCCAGCACCTAAATGGGAAGTATTGTGTCTCTTCTCGCCCATCTGATGAGAGGCATACTACGGGATAGGCATGCTACGACACAGACCACATGCGTCTAATGTAGCAGGTGGTTCATTACTACGAAATAAAAACGGCGGTGAACACTCTTTTTTTTTTTTTTTTTTTTTTTTAAGGCGCCTTGGCCCCCAACAGAGACACATTTAACCTTTACCCCCACATTAAAGACATATTGTAGGTAATAGGCTAGTAGGTATGTACGATTATTTCATAGGAAGGTAAATTGGTTTTACTTAAAGCTTTTGACGGTGTGTTCCACCCTAAGTTCAATCCAACTCGAAACGCCTACCTGTTTGGACGCATAAGTTCCCCCCGATACAATTCCAGTGGTCACCCAGTATTTCCAAGCCTTGCCGTGAAATCCACCTTGACACCCGTTTCCACAATCCTTACAGCAAGATACCAGGTCATCTGATGAAAGTCGGACATGTCTCTTCCCTCTTGAAGCTATGCAGACCCGATCTGACATGGCTTCCACAGCACCCAATGCCTACAGGGAAAGGAAAGTAATGCTGACCCGAATATACAGGTCGATCTGACTCGACGTTAAGACATATTGTGGGTCGGATCCGACCATTCCATAAAAGCCGGGTTTTTAAGACGTATGCTAGGGGGAACGTTCTGGGACTTGAACGGCAGATGTGAGTATTCTTAGGCTAGCCACTCACTATCAGGTAAACATGACAGGCGGACCTGACGAGGTGTACCTGTCAGGTCTACCTGATAGTGAGTGGCTGGCCTTATTTAGTCACCATATCACCACACCGCCAGTAAGAATATTTCAACGTCATTTGCCTTAGAGTCATCTGAACAGACAGTGGGATTCGAGTCATCAATCAAACCATCAAACAGAAACAAACAAAGACTCTGTTGAACCACATTCACACGGGCATACAAACGTGCATGGTAGTTAGTGGCACATTATACATTATGTTTACACGGGTCAGGTGGTATTGAACTTTGTTTAAACAGGGTCCACAACTCACAAGTTTGATATAGGTATTGCAATTTGCAAGACAATCATTGTCACCAGAAAATGTCTTGAGGGTAACGTTTCTTTGAAAGGAGATCCAAATGGTAAGTATTAATATTTTCCAGAACTTTCAATTTTGAAAATTGAAAGTTCTGGAAAATATAAATACCTTTTGGTTCTCCTTTCATAGTTGACCCACAAAGATTATTCTCAATTGAATGAGATCACAACCCTCAGGAAGTGAATGTAATTGAAGTGAAAATAAATGAATATTTGCAAGATATCAATTTCAGGATATTTTCCCAAATGGTTACCAGTCAGCAGTCATAGTTGATTGCTATGAAAACTATATTGATTGGAAAATACATTTGCCAAATGAAATAGTTCCTACTTGGTTATATTTTGGGACGATAAGACCTTGGTAGGTACAGTTCCCTCTATCAAATCTCTTCAAAGAAAAGGCCCACTCAGAAACAGGGTCACTCACCCATCCGGAGCCACAAGATCCCTGGTCCCTAATTTCCTGGATAGTGGGACAGTATGGCCAATTAATCCGGGCATCAAACCCTTCCGGTAATTCTTCCAATGGGTCGGATAATTGTACCAGGAGAGGGAGTCGGTTCTGAGGAAGTTTGGAGTCCGGATGGACACCCATACGCATCTCCAACTCAGACAGGGTTAGTTTGGACAGGGCATTCTTTTCGGCCTGAAAAAGGACACGTATTCTTTCATACACTATTTATTTAACCCTGATGTACACAAATTATTGTAAGGACATGGATAGCTTTGGAACCATTTTAAGGAGTTCTCTCTAACACCATAGAAAGGAAGTTTAGGAAGGAGTATAGAGTGGTCAACTCGGTCAAATGCCTTTGAAAGGTCGCAAAAGACGCCGTTAGAATGGTTTCGCGAGCTTTGACTGAGGTCCAGATCCTTCAAGAAGGTAGCCACCGCATCGGCCGTAGATTTACCTGCCTTAAATCCGAACTGCTTGTCATTCAACATATTTTCTCCTTGAAGATGAAAGTAGAGTCTGAAGTTGACAAGCTTTTCTAGGATCTTAGAGAAATCACTGAGAAGGGAAATAGGGCGGTAATTGCCGACTTCAGTGGTAGCTCCCTTCTTGAAGATCGGAGAAACAAAAGAGGTCTTGAATAGCAACGAGTGTCCATGATAAAGTAAGTCTAGCCCTTTCTGATAGATAGCAAGAAGCTGTTTCAATAGGCTCAAGGAAAAGCATTAATGACATCTATGTCTTACTTACTACCCAAAATGATTGAACAGAGTTGATATAGTTGATGAAATCGTCTGTATCAGGGATCCAATCGATGTCAGTGGAGTCACCGTTGGTAACGCCCAAGTACCGATAGAAGAGATTACTAATCAGCAACAGGCTTGAAAGAAACAGTGCAACATTGCAAGTACTTGATCCTTTGTACGCGGGGACGTAGTGATACAAAGGTACTTTGAAAATCATATTGAACATTCTCGGGCCGAAGTGCTAGATTAGAACCAAAACTAAGCAATCTTTGTACGAAGGGGAATCGGACAAAAATTAAAATTCCGTCAAACGAAGGACTGCAAAAAGCTGGTCAATTAATCACTAGAATATTGAAAAACTGTATCACTTGAAAAAATAAGATCACTTTAAAAAAATCACAATTAGGTAATTTCATGAAGATACTTTCATACTCTGATGTTTTTTTTTTTTTTTCCAAGACAAAAGGCTACATACCCATGATAGAAAATTATATAATATCAGAATTTATGGAAATGAGTTATTTAACATGAAAAAAGGTAGGTAGTAACCTATCTATAATTATTAACATCAAAAAATCCGAATGTTACTCTAAAATTCAGTGACTAGGTAGTTGAATTGTAAGAATAATAACTGAAAAATCTTTCTTTCATCCTTTCTTTCTTTTTAAATCTTTCTTTGAAAAATCGAATACATAATATAAACCTATTATGTACCTAACTTACGTTGTTATCATTTTTCTTATCAGTTGATTTTAAAATGGCCCCGGTGTATTTTAAACAATGACTGTCAACTGTTAACATCACAGGGTTAGAAATACCTTTAAAATGACTGTAAGTGGAAGAAGAAGAAGAATAAGAAGGAGAAAAAGACGAAGAAGAAGAAAAAGACGAAGAAGAAGAAAAAGACGAAGAAGAAAGAGGCAATAAAGGAGAAAATGTAGAGAAGATCATTGGTTAAAGAGAAGCTTTGTGGAAGATGATGTTGTTTGTAATTGGATAACTAGGCTAGGCTGTAGACAATATTACGTTCATAGTCCATAAAGAGACTGATCCACTAATTCCACTATTATTCGTAGTTAGCTATTAGTTGGAGATTTAGCGGTTGGTAAACTGTTTCATCTGGCTCTCATGAATCACAGTGACAAAGTGTTTTGCCTGTGAGTTTAGTCCAAGTAAAATTTTCTTTTGACTCCTTTGTACCGGACTGAGACTAGTACAATCTTAAGGATCTGTAAGCAGACTAATCAGTGATGTGGAAGGGACATACAAAGCTAGCTAGATGCAGGGTGGAAATTGACATCTGGATATGGAGAAGCTACATATAAGTATCAAATTCCATCATTACTAAAGGGTCTACCAGAGGAGCTTAAAAGAATCTCATATTATAAGAACGAGATCCATTCACTCATTCACATTTCATAGTTCACACACTGATCGCTCTATCTCTAGAACCACAACACCTAGAAAGCTGAAATTTGGTAGGAATATTCCCACCCCGGTGTATTTTAAACAATGACTGTCAACTGTTAACATCACAGGGTTAGAAATACCTTTAAAATGACTGTAAGTGGAAGAAGAAGATGAAGGTGAAGAAGAAGAAGACAAAAAAGACGAAGAAGAAGAAGAAGAAGAAGAAGAAGGACGACGACGACGACGCCGAATAAGAAGAAGAAAGAGGCAATGAAGGAGAAAATGTAGAGAAGATAATGGTTAAAGAGAAGCTTTGTGGAAGATGATGTTGTTTGTAATTGGATAACTAGGCTATGCTGTAGGCAATATTACGTTCATAGTCCATAAAGAGACTGTTCCACTAATTCCACTATTATTCGTAGTTAGCTAGATTTAGCGGTTGGTAAACTGTTTCATCTGGCTCTCATGAATCACAGTGACAAAGTTCTTTACAAAGTGTTTTGCCTGTGAGTTTAGTACAAGTGAAATTTTCTTTTAACTCCTTTGTGCCGGACTGAGACGAGTACAATCTTAAGGATCTGTAGCAGACTAATCAGTGATGTGGAAGGGACATACAAAGCTAGCTAGACGCAGGGTGGAAATTGACATCTGGATATGGAGAAGCTACATATAAGTATCAAATTCTATCATTACTAAATGGTCTACCAGAGGAGCTTAAAAGAATAGACAATAAGAACGAAATGAAAAAGAAAATACAAAATCACTATCTTGAAAATAACAATGAAATATGAAAAATGAACTAAATCAAGAATACCTTACATATAATAAGAAGAAGTTATGGTACCTAAAAGTACAGAAGTACTTACAGGGATGATGAATAATATGTTAAGAACTGTTTTTCCTCTTCTGTTACTGCTCTTCTGAACCCAATACCTATTCAATTTGTCTGGATGACAGCTTTTTTTAGACGGACATCTCATAACTGTTGGTCCAAAGTGAGTTTTAATTTTTAACTTGAAAATTTTCACTGCGCTAACTGTTAGTATAATACACTGCGCCAATCAATTAGAGGAACGATTCTATTTTTTTGGTTTTCAGTGTAGAACAACTTGTTCTAAGCTAAATAAAGCTCAA
Organism: Diaphorina citri; assembly: GCF_000475195.1. Lineage (NCBI taxonomy): Eukaryota > Metazoa > Arthropoda > Insecta > Hemiptera > Psyllidae > Diaphorina > Diaphorina citri. The sequence goes on along the minus strand of NW_007378417.1, from coordinate 95,099 downwards.
AAGAGTAATTTTCTCATGAGATTTTTTCCAATCAGAACTTGGAATCGTGCGATCTTTGAAATGGAATTATCGGATCGAACTGATCCTATAGGTCCAATTCTCTGAGAAACGCTTAAGAAAGTTTTATCCCCTCATTTTATATTTTGCCTAGTTATAGTTACAGTTGTCGAGTTGTGATATTGTCTCCACCAGACACCAGAAGGTGGTTATTGGTGCTAATAGTGGCAATAAGTTTGTATTACAACGCGCTAATGTTCTTGGCCAATTACGTTACGGAGATGCTATAGTACCTCGGGAGTCGGGGTTGTTATAGGGTGAGAGGTAAACTGCGTCAAGTTGTTATAGGGTGAGGGAAAAACTGTGGCAAGTTGTTATAGGGTGAGGGAAAAACTGTGTGAAAATTTGTTATAGGGTGAGGTAAAACTGCGTCAAGTTGTTATAGGGTGAGGGAAAACTGCGTCAAGTTGTTATAGGGTGAGGGAAAAACTGTGGCAAGTTGTTATAGGGTGAGGGAAAAACTGTGTGAAAATTTGTTATAGGGTGAGGGAAAACTGTGTCAAGTTGTTATGGGGTGAGGGAAAAACTGTGGAAAGTTGTTATAGGGTGAGGGAAAAACTGTGGCTAATTGTTATAGGGTGAGGGAAAAACTGTGGCAAGTTGTTATAGGGTGAGGGAAAAACTATGGCAAGTTGTTATAGGGTGAGGGAAAAACTGTGGCAAGTTGTTATAGGGTGAGGGAAAAACTGGGGAAAGTTGGTATAGGGTGTGAGAAAAGCTACGTTAGAGATAGAAGTTGAAAGTGGTTGAAATGAAAGAACAATGTGAGTTTTGAATTTTGAACTCAACTGTTGTTTTCTTATGGCTATGACTCCTAAGAAGTGGACTAATTCCCTTTTGGCTAGATTTTGTTTTAAATTTAACATTAACTAATCAGATTGTTTAATCCAATGCGTTAAACTTAACCCATTAGTGCCTTAATTATTTTTTTCGTTTGATTTTCATTTACTTTGTGTTTAATGGTATCTTCTTCTTCACCTTTTCCCGTGTACAGACGGGGTCGGCGTTTTTCATCAGCCTCTCAATTAGCCCTATTTAGGGTGATTGCTTTGGGCTGACATTTGATTTTGGCTACAAAATTTTACGAGTGGATGCTCTTGCTAATTCTTTAGCAAAGGAAATTCAGGATGGTCTGCTCCCTGTTTAACGTCCCCCAGCCAGACAGGTAGAATATTACATACAAACAATTTTCCGTTAAATCGTAAAAAAAAAAAAAAAAAAAAAAAAAAAAAAAAAGGGAGGAGGTGTTTTGTGTGTTACCTAACCCTGATCCCCTAGTCCTCGAATTCTCTTTGCATTCATGTTCCAAAGTTCAAAACAAATTCAATTCCGCTCTTCGGAATTTCAAACTGAGAGAAAAAAAACTAAATTAGTCAATTAGGAGAAAGAGAGGAAAGGAGAGTTTGCAAACAGCTTTCCTACAAATGGCGTCACTTGTACTCGTACAAACAACAAAAACAACAACAACAACAACACCAAGAACAGCAGCAGTCACAACAACAAGGAAAATTTTTAAATTACTTAGGTACCTTTTTTTCACTTTCTTTTTCAACGAGTTTTTGTACTTTTTTTTGCACCTCGGGATTTTTTTTTTTTTTCATTTCAAGTGTTTGCTAACGACGCGACAGCAAATTGATAATTTCATGCAAGTTTGAAAGTCTGAAAAGTTAGGTAGGTTGCATAATTATATGTCCTTGAAAGCAATGTTTTGACAACACAAATTGCGCTCCTGACTTTTTTCGGGGTGCAATCAGCCTCGTGAAGATTGAGAGGAAAGTATTCCAAGACAGAAATTTTGCACTTTGCAAAAGTTGCAGCGTATTTTATTATTAAATGTCTGCATGGTCACTTCCTCTTGAGAGAGGTATGTGACGATCATTGGGACCTTTTTAGATTTATTGTGACAGGAGGATACTTCATATGACAGGAGAAATATCATGAAAACACATCACATAATCATAGTGATATTAATAATAATAATAGCCACGGTCACATCATTTTAACGTCATCGCCACAATATTGCGAAATACGAATTTCTAGGGACAGGCCAAATCAGAGGGAAAAAAAGGAATTTGGCATACATGAATCCCGATTCATGAAAGTATTGCTAATCGCTTTATATTAATACAGGAAGCAAGTAACAGTACCCATCTCAATCAATAAAGAATGTGAAAAATGCCATTTCAGTCTCACCGTAGAAGATTACGAGTACCCATAAAGAATAATAACTAACCTATTATTTTTTTCTCCAGTGATCCCCGAAACCATATAAAATTATAAAAATCCCAAAGTTACCCACGGGAAGAGAAAATTGATAGAGATAATCATTTCATATTCCGAGAATGACGTAAGAACTTTATCCGGGATAATACAGGAATGCGAAACAGGGAAAAGAATTAATAAAACTGAAGAGAAATTAATAACAATGAACGCTGTAATCTCCACCGGAGGAAAGTCAACATAGGAAATTATTATTAAATTATTATTATTAATCATTATTATCATTATTATTATTTCAGAATATAAAACTAAATGAGTGATCGGTGGTCGGGGTGAGAAAAAATAGAAAGAGAACTTTGTGTTGACTGTTGTAGATGCAATTTTCTGTTCTATTTACCTATAGAACATTTTTTCTCTCTATTTTTCTCCTCTTATATTTTATTCCCCCCCTTTTTCCCCCCACCAAAGTTTTCAAGAATTGACTTAAATTTACTTGACAAATTGTTTGGAAGAGAAGAGGTGCTCATCAAGGAGAGATAACAAGAATCAGTGGCGACTTCACCATTCTGAAAAGTTGGGAGCGACTTTCAGGTTCACCACAAAATAGACTTTGGCTCAAACCAGATAAGGTTCATTTTCGGAAATGGCCCAGGTACTTACCTTTTTCTCTCTTCAATTTCGGGAATACCTGGGTGTTTACAGTTCCCTCTATCTACTCTTTGAAAAATTGGGAATTTTGTGCTGTTGAGCAGAAGAACGTTAATGGCACCTGAGACGTTTATGATACATGATACATTGATACACCAATATTGTAGATATCTCTGGGAGAAATGCCATTTATTTAGAGAATTCTCCGCTTCTTACGACTCATGGTCTCTTGGTCATGCAGTTTGTATACACGGTTTTATCTCTTCTCTCGTTTTATTACCTACATCTTCCTATTTTTTGCAATTGTGACTGTCTTGACAGAAACAAACAACGGTCGACGTTATTCATTCTTTATGTTCTAAAGTCTGAAGCATATCTGAGAAATCCGCTTCTTACGACTCATGGTCTCTTGGTCATGCAGTTTGTATACACGGTTTTATCTCTTCTCTCGTTTTATTACCTACATCTTCCTGTTTTTTTGCAATTGTGACTGTCTTGACAGAAACAAACAACGGTCGACGTTATTCATTCTTTATGTTCTAACTAAAGTATCTAAAGTCTGGAGCATTTGAGAAACGAGTAGCAAAAGCTTGAACAGGCTACAATGGGACGGACTGCTTTGCTTATGGTCGCATTACGTAGAATTTAACACTAATGAATATTGCGTGATTGGCTTATAAAACTTATTAAACAATAATTGAAGTTTGTTGTTTTTTTTATGTTCGGTAGAGGGAACTGTAACTGCCAAGGTCCTATCGTCCCGAAAGCGAAGAGAGAAGGAAGACAGGATAGGAGAATGGCAGCCGTTCCTAGAACGAACCTTATCCGTGTTTAGGATAAAATTAGGAGAAGCGGGACTCGAACCCGCAACCTAGCGCTTACAAGGCAGACTAAAAGTTTATTAGGCACCTTCCATTTCTTTGACCTTTTTAAACAATGTTTGTAGCCAAAATAACGCCAGTTCCCTTTAAACACCAGGTAGTAAAACCCCTAAATGCCCTAAACATTGACCGTCAAAAAATACAAAAGAAACTCCATTCCTACCCTCCGGTCTCGACACAAAAAATGTAAATAAATGGATTTTCACCATATTTCATACCTCCAACGCCCGTTTTTGTATAAAATAAGGAAAGTTAAAAACGTATATCATTTACAAAATACCCCGTGACCACCCGTATCCTGGTAGGCAACCTGCACGACATCTAAGGTAAACCTTGGGGGACTTAGCGAGAGGCCCAGCTCAAAGCTTATGTGTTGCCAAGTGTTGCTTCAGCAACGTTGCGAATGATTAATGAGGTTTCTTCCCTTTGTCTTTTATACAGGGTGTTCCTCCTGGGAGATGAATCCATATCCACCATCCTTCCTTTGCTCTATTTTCAAATTATGGAGAGAACAAATTGTTAAAATTCGGTAGTCTGGAACTCTCGGAAATTCTGATGGATGGGTCCCTAAGAAGTGGTTAGGTTGAGAACCCTTCCACTTTAATTGAAGTCTGAGCAATTGGGGATCATCAAAAATGTATTCAATTATTAATGAAAAGAGGAGAAGAAGTTACAGAAATCGCGTTGAGGCCCTCTAAAATTTCTTTTAAGGGCCGTTTAGACGCTCAGTCCCGGACTGCCGTCCAAGTTTGATGAAAGTTTGAGCGTGTAAACACTAGTTTGATGGTTCAACTTATCAAAGATTTTTACGTCAAACCCGGTTTGTAAAATCCGCCCCGGGCGGGAATCGAACCCGCGGCCTAGCGCTTACAAGGCAGACGCACTACCAACTAAGCTAACTAGGCTGGCTGGGAAAAGTTTGTTTTAACACTTTATCAACTCCTTGAACTCTTCAGTTCATCTGTTGACTCGCGACCACCTGTTAAACTCTTGACTCGAGGGTAGGGAATTTGACCTCCGCCCTCCTGTTTGGTAAAACCGGCCCTCATGAGTTAGTAGAATAAATTTGATAAAGTTAGTTCGCCATAGTAAACGAAAATATGATGCAATAATTTATTATTTTATAGAGTTACATAGTTTACAACCTGAAGATACGGAACACCCGTTCTGCATATAAATAAGAGACTAACTTTTCATTATATAAATAATAATTATGTAATATATGTATAAGTACCTATCTATATTATGAGTTAATATTATAATAATGTTATAAGTTATTTGCTTAGATAGGTATTTTACGTTTTTGGGTTTTGCAGTGCTGAAAATTGCAAAATTTGGGGCAACAATGGGTATATGTACATGTTTACTATGTTATACATAATTATATACATGTTATACAATATACATGCTCACTATGTTGGGTGATATTTTGCAACACATTAGCTCGGAATTTATAGAATTTTGAAATGTTTTCTGCTTAATTAGATAAAATTATCACACAGAATCTGAAAACTTTAGTCCCTTTCCTCATAAAATGCTTTCTCTCTATCTTCTCTCTCTCTCCCTCTTCCTTTCTCTCTCTCTTTCTCCCTTCCTCTCTGTCTCTCTCTTCCTCTCTGTCTCTCTCTCTCTATCCCTCTTTCCCCCTTTCTCTCTCTCTCTCTCCCTCTTTCTTTCTCACTCGAAAATACCTAGAACTGAAAGTTTGCTGGTATATTTCTCACTAGGACTGGAGGCTAGGTGCATAATATGCATCATGATTCATGTATAAATAATATACATCAGTTTCTCTCTCTCTCTCTCTCTCTCTCTCTCTCTCTATCTATCTATCTATCTTCTCTCCCTCTTCCTTTCTCTCTCTCTTTCCCCCTTCCTCTCTCTCTCTCCCTCTTTCTTTCTCACTCGAAAATACCTAGAAATGAAAGTTTGCTGGTATATTTCTCACTAGGACTGGAGGCTAGGTGCAGAATATACAATATGCATCATGATTCATGTATAAATAATACACATCAGGTACCTATTTAATTGTGTATTGCAGTATGGCTGATAGGTGATATTATTGTCTTCTTTTCAATCATTTTTTTATTATCTTTCTTGGTTCAAGAGATATTTGAATGCATCCCTCAAATTCAAGTACCTAGACGCCCAAAAACAGGATGTATTAAAAGCTTCTATAAATCAACCTAGTCACAGACAGACAGCCAGACACCCATCTTCAATATCAAAAACCATAGGTTAACTTCCTACAAGATTGGTTAATCCAGTGGGCAATCTTTGATACCCATGCTATAAATTCACTCTATTATAGATGTTTATAAAATTCCATACTTATCAAAGACGACCCTGATTTCATTCCTGTCCTGATGCTTTTCTTAAGAGAAACAACGGTTTGAAAGAACTGTAACAGTAGGCTACCTTGTTTATTTGCCGCAAATGGCCGGCCTATGTTACTACATTGTTTAAAAATAAAAGTAAATAAATAAAGTCCATAATAATTTGTTCCAGGCATTTGAAGAACTGGAAGTCCTCCTGGCCAAATCCAGCATCTGTATTGCAGTCAAGGAGAAATTGGTGAAGGATTCCGGCGTAGCTGAGGAGAGAGCATACGATGACATAGTCACCAAACTCATGACCAAACCCAGAGCTAGAGGTAAGACAATTTGAGACTCCTCTTGTCTGTGTCTTAGCATATCAGATGGGCGAGAAGAGACACAATATTTCCCATTTAGTTGCGAGAACAGCAGAAAGGAACCGAGTAACCCCTTGAAATATTTGCAAACGAAAAAGGAGTACAAATTTTTATAGATTATGGTATTCGAACCCGGGACCTTCTCATGGTGAATGATGTCAACCGATTGATTTTATTGTATAGTATGTCATGGGCAACTCTGTACCAGAGCAGTTCGTTAGATAGGTATTAGATAGGTACATTTTAATTAATGTAGGTATTTACATCATTATTATTGAGATATTGGGAAAAATCCTACAATGCTGCAGTGAGCACCAAAGTTGTGACATAATAACACAAAGAAACTGCATTTACATTACTCTTTGATCTTAAATTTGATAGTTCACATGTACCTATTAGGTACGTTTATCATCAGGCATTGAAACTTGAAACCCACGCAGATACTCAATGATATTGCCCTAGCAAAAGTGAATGCATCCCTCAAATTCAAGTACCTAGACGCCCAAAAACAGGATGTATTAAAAGCTTCTATAAATCAACCTAGTCACAGACAGACAGCCAGACACCCATCTTCAATATCAAAAACCATAGGTTAACTTCCTACAAGATTGGTTAATCCAGTGGGCAATCTTTGATACCCATGCTATAAATTCACTCTATTATAGATGTTTATAAAATTCCATACTTATCAAAGACGACCCTGATTTCATTCCTGTCCTGATGCTTTTCTTAAGAGAAACAACGGTTTGAAAGAACTGTAACAGTAGGCTACCTTGTTTATTTGCCGCAAATGGCCGGCCTATGTTACTACATTGTTTAAAAATAAAAGTAAATAAATAAAGTCCATAATAATTTGTTCCAGGCATTTGAAGAACTGGAAGTCCTCCTGGCCAAATCCAGCATCTGTATTGCAGTCAAGGAGAAATTGGTGAAGGATTCCGGCGTAGCTGAGGAGAGAGCATACGATGACATAGTCACCAAACTCATGACCAAACCCAGAGCTAGAGGTAAGACAATTTGAGACTCCTCTTGTCTGTGTCTTAGCATATCAGATGGGCGAGAAGAGACACAATATTTCCCATTTAGTTGCGAGAACAGCAGAAAGGAACCGAGTAACCCCTTGAAATATTTGCCAGATAGCTTTTTCTGGTAGCCCTTTAGGTCCTGCATCAACCCTCAAGCGTTGTACAGTCGTTCGCGGGACACCCTGTATAATAAATAGCATAGGGAGATGGTGAGTAAGCAGAGTAAGTTACATGCTTTAGGATCTGGCTCATTGGCAGATTAACAGAGTCGTTCACTGGAAACGTGAAAAGCGTAGTTATTTTTTTAACAACTCACTCAATCTTTCCACATCTCTAGTAAATTATATCCCAACCCGAGCTTTATTAAAGCGTCTTAAGGAGTTGTTGATAAGGGTTTCATCCGTTCCATTTTCCTAGTAAGATTTACTTGGAGGTTGATTTATTTTCTTCGCATGCAGATGTCAAAAGATTTATAGTGGGGAATTTGAAGAGACAATGGAGGTTGAAACACTTCTCCCTGTGCCCCGTCCATCCTTCACTGATAAATTATATAAATTATATGAATTATTCGTGGATCTCTTCAAAACCAGTGGCGTGATTTGTGTATTTTGATGAGGAATTGATATGCGAAAAATTTGGTAAAATGCGAGAACTTGGTACCAACTTTGGAATGTCAAATAAGAACCCCTATTTTTTAATGCCTATAATTATTTTTACGTAATTGACTCTTCATTAATTTTTCCGCGAATTTTGAGAAATATCGCGAACATTCCAATACTAACTGAAATGTACCTGAGTGACATGTAAATGAACCTGAGTGAATTCGCGAAATTTGCAAAGTTTGCGAATTGACAAAGTATGTGTTGTGATTTGAGCCTTGGCATCTCACTTGTACCACATCACTAGTTCAATGTCTCACGCCATGACAATTTTCAAGCTTTTCATTACTTTCCTACAGGATATGTTTCAGACAAATGGAAAAAAAAATATATTCAACCTTCAATTTCATGTTTAGGTATATTTACACATTGTTGTCTTTTACAGCCATAGACAGACAAGGTTGCGCTTTCCTTTTGCAGTCCTCAACCCGATTTAGTATTTAAGTTGTCCTATTTATCTATCCTTTACCCCCAACTTTCCTTCACATCATCGTTCTTCCAGTGTAACTTTTACTGGTCTCCACCAAAAGATGTTTCTGCCCACCTCTGCTGTTTGGGCTCTCAAACTGTTACTATGGCCGCAGCTGATTTCAAGTTTGGTTCGAGATGGTTAATGAAGAAGAGAGACGCATTTTGATTCCTCGAAAAGGGGACCGTGGAAATTTTTCACATAAACCACCCTATATTATCAAGCAATTGCATTTTGCATTTTGTTTCCGCAAGAAGTTCATAAATTTCCTTGATTCACTCTGATTATTATATCGTTGGGAAAATAATGATACCATTTTCATATTAATTTCCAACTTCCCTCCAAGGTTGCACTAATTTCCCGATTTTGAAAATTTGGACCGATTGCAATACTTTCATTACTAGTATAGCTCCGCTATACTGTAGTAATAGAAAGTAAGAAAAGAGGGAAGATTTTAGTGGAGATGCCAAGACAACAAAACGCTACAGAGCTGCCAAAAATACGTGATATTTGTATCTATCTTTGTATCTAGGAAACTAAATTAATAGGTAGGTAGGTAGGTACTTATTAATTCGTCAAATTAGATAATTTACACCCTTTTCTTTGGAATTGTAATACTTTAATGGAATTACTCAATTACCTACTATGTAGTTTTGGCAACTTTTCTCCGTCAAAGAAATACTATTAAATGCAATTACGTATAGTTTTGGCAACTTTTCAGAAGAGACAAAGAGAGAGAGAGAGAGAAAGGAAGTGAGAGAAAAGTTCTACAGTAGGTACTCATACCTAGGTACCTAAGCATCTGGTAAACTAACTTTTTTTGTATTACTGGTTACTGGCAATAGGTAAATAAATATTATGGCAGTTATGGCCTAAAAGTAGGCTGGTAAGCTGTCAATAAAATTAATATGTACTTGATGCCGTACAATAGGTAATACCTATTAATTTCTAACTAATACACGTATTGAGTTATATTGTGGGATGTTCTGATATTCACTAATCAATAGACGCTTAATAAATCTTAATCTTTTGTTTTTTATAATAGACGCTTTTTTTTGTTGCAAGGAACATAACGTAAATAATTTTCAAGAGTTTATTAGAAATGACAATACTAACGTCCTTTTTAGTTAAAAATGACAATACTAATATTGCACGACGTAAGTGGATATCGTACTCAATTGCAAGTCCTCTTCTTCTTCTTCTTCTTCTTCTTCTTCTTCTTCTTCTTCTTCTTCTTCTTCTTCTTCTTCTTCTTTTTCTTCTTCTTTATTTTCCTCTATTTTTCGTTTTTATGATGGGGAAATTGATTTCATTACATTTCCCTATTTGCCATCCACTGTTTGGTGTCCCCCTCTTCCGTTTTGTTTCTTGATAATTGGTTTTCCTCTATGCACAGATTTCCCAGGGTGATATCATATTGTATGATTACTTAGTATGAAATATGGTATGGATATAATAATATGTATAGATTGTATAGTTTTTGGTATGGATGGTGGTTTCGTAAGCACGAATGTACCTACATGTACATACATCATACGTCAGAAGGTAAGGACATGTATGTACGTATACGTTTGCATTCATATAACAACTACCTACATTTTTTTTTCCTTTTTTTATGTGACTTTCCTAATTTTCAATTTGCTTTTTCTGCTCTTGTGGCTCCAATGCATCGCAAAAACTGCCTCTGACTTCTTAGTTATTTAAACATTCTTTTCCTTTTCTTCTCCTTCTCCTCTTCCTCTTTTTTCTTCTCTTCCTCTTAATATTTATTCTTCTTCTTCTTCTTCTTCTTCTTCTTCTTCTTCTTCTTCTTCTTCTTCTTCTTCTTCTTCTTCTTCTTCTTCTTCTACCAAGAATTGAAAGGGTTCTTCGCTCTTGTTTAAAGTTAAGATTATCTCTTATCTCTGCTAGGACAATATGCTTTTTTATGCTGACTACCCTACTCGTGGCATGAAGGTTTTGCTGACGCTTTGTTTTCAACCGTTGCTTTGTGGGGTGCGGTGAAATCTGTGGGGAAATTCCTTTACCCATTTGTGACCATTTTTGAAAATTTCCATTTGTATGAACGCCGTGTAATTAATTTGAGTATGCAATGTGCAATCGTGCAGTGAACATTACGTTGAGCATGAAATTCTGAACTTTGTTTTTTTTTTAAAAAGGTACTCAATTGCAAGTCCTCCATTGGCTTATAATTTACAATATTACTTGGCGACATGTTCTTGATTGTGGACAGCAAAGGAAAAAAAATGTTTCCCTAGTGTTCGTTTGTCAGACACTTGTATTGTTGTAAATCAGTTTTTTCTCCTCCTCCTCCTCCTCCTCCTCCTCCTCCTCCTCCTTCTTCTCCTAGTCCTTCTTCTTCTTCTCCTTCTTCTTCTCCTCCTCCTCCTTCTTCTCCTAGTCCTCCTTCTGCTCCTCCTTCTTCTCCTTCTCTTTCTTCTTCTTCTTCTCCTCTTCCTCCTCCTCCTAAATCTTCCTTCTCTTCACGTCTCTCTTTTTTTTTACGAGATTTTCTCTCAAAACCTTGTAAAGGAATTGCTGGTTGCATAGTTATAAAATGTGTTGCTGGTTGCATAGTTGGGGTAACCCAGGGTTTCCAGCATTCACTTAGCTTACTTATTACATTTCCCCCCTCTTCCTCCTCTTTTTTGTCCCTATCCCCTTTTCTCTCTTTCTTCTTGTTCTTCGCTCTTGTTTAAAGTTAAGATTATCTCTTATCTCTGCTAGGACAATATGCTTTTTTATGCTGACTACCCTACTCGTGGCATGAAGGTTTTGCTGACGCTTTGTTTTCAACCGTTGCTTTGTGGGGTGCGGTGAAATCTGTGGGGAAATTCCTTTACCCATTTGTGACCATTTTTGAAAATTTCCATTTGTATGAACGCCGTGTAATTAATTTGAGTATGCAATGTGCAATCGTGCAGTGAACATTACGTTGAGCATGAAATTCTGAACTTTGTTTTTTTTTTAAAAAGAGGTTTGATAGAGGGAACTGTAACTGCTAAGGTCTCATCGTCCCGAAATCGAAGAGAGAAGGAAGACAGGATAGGAGAAAGCCAGCCGTTCCGAGAACGAACATTATCCCATCAGGATAAAATCCGCCCCGGGCGGGAATCGAACCCGCGGCCTAGCGCTTACAAGGCAGACGCGCTACCAACCAAGCAAACTAGGCTGGCTAATTCTGTGGTAATCATATTAAACATACCTATGGACCTACGCTATTATTGTTTCATTTGACGCAATGAGATTATGAGATAATCAATATTATTTACTATCCATAAACAATTAATTAAATTCTATCCGCACATGTTACCTATGCAGGTAGGTCGTTAAAAAAAAAAATGCAATCAACGCAACTCCTGTGGGATGTCGTTTTTAATTAGAAATGATCTAGTGGTTATCACATAATTATACTTGTCCCCTTCCTTATAGTCTGTTTCGTTTAGGTTGGAAATTTTTGAGTCCAATGAGTCATCAAAAGACAAAGCAATGTTGTAAAGCTGTGTGCTCACATAGTCGACGCCGTCGATCGATGAGGTGAAGAGGTGGATCTATGCTGTCGATGTAGTACGGTTTCAGTCGACGTCGACTAAGATTGGATACAGCTTAAAACGTACCTACCTGGTATCTAGGATAGAGCGATATTCAATTAAATTACGAAAGCACGAAAGACATAACATGAAAGATTGCTTGAGTTCCTAATAATTGGTGGGGGGGAATTTTGAAGTCCAAAGTAGTTGCTTAAGCGCTTAAGCCTAAAAAGGTAGCTACGTGGGTGGGTCCTTTTTTTTACCCATCTTTCGTGAATCTTACGTTTGTGCAGGAACAGAAACTCAAATTGACTTCAAGATGACACTATTTATAGACGGGAAGGTCGGAAATCTCGACTCGGGATTGAAGCATTTGGCTCAAAAATGTTCTCAGTTTGAGGTTTTTGGCACGCAAATGTTCAAGCTAAGAGGAACAGACTATTCTCTCAACCTCATTTATCGAACCCCCGGGATTTTATATCTCGGATAGTCACCTCACACAATGTTTAACCCTTAACCTAACTGTCTGTTCAACTGAGGAGGACAAAATTAATGAACTATGTGATGGTTTTATGTTTCAAGTTCCCAACTGTACGATTTTTGACTGAGATTTACCTATAGATGGTAGACTGATTGGTCCACCATTAACCAACTAAGCCTGATACACAGCAAACAATCTCTCTGATCTAGGTCTGTCAGACTGCCAGAACGTTTGTGGCGGGAAAAGCTTTCGGATTCGTCTTCAGACTGTCTGAGAGACCTGGAAGTCGGAAGCTTTTTCCGCCACACACGTTCCGGTGTCAGTCAGATAGTCTCAGCATCATGAGTGGCTGGCCTTAAAATCCGATTGTGGTCTGCATCTGTTGAATCCAAATCGCCTTCATACAATGCATGGTTGCATACCTAATATTGATATAGTTATCTTTTGAAGGGTTAAATGCATGCCCCTTATAATGGTCATAAGGGCCATGGATATATTTATGTATGTTATGTATTTTGTACTTCTCCCACTCCATAGTAATACCTACCTGTATATTAATGATTCCCATGAAATCCTGAGTTCTGACTGAGGTTACTTTTTTTTCGCCCGGAATGGATTTTATCCTAAACAGATAAGTTTCGTTCTCGGAACGGCTGGCTTTCTCCTATCCTGTATTCCTCCTCTCTTCGCTTTCGGGACGATAAGACCTTAGAAGTTACAGTTCCCTCTATCAAACCTCTTCAAACCATTTTTTTTTTTTTTTTTTTTTTTTTTTTAGATGGGTAGTTAATTTAATTTTGACATCTAGGTAATTATTTTTACGTTATCACATTTTGATTTAAATTTTTGACATGGATATAGATTTAAATATTTCACTCCCTCATTTTGAGTGAGTAAAATGCTCTCTCTCTCTCTCTCTCTCCCTCTCCCCCTCTCTCGTACATAAAATTAGGATAGGTAATGGACTCTCCAAATTACTAATCACTGTCTTTTTCCCTAAAACCCCATTCCCACTCGCTTGTCGTCAGTTTCACACGACTTTTTTTCCGAACGACACAAAATGTCCTGTAGGCAATCTAAATTTAAATGGGAATTTTCCCACTACCTTACGACACGATTTGTTTCCGAACGGACGACAAGTAGGGTCTAACTCACCACTAACATCAGTGTCGACTCCTCTCTGTCCCCCAGGTGTGATCGTGTTCGGATCAGACCAGGAGGTAGCAGGTGTCATGCGTGCCGTCAGACGACTCAATGCCACTGGTAGTTTCTCCTGGGTAGGATCTGATGGGTGGAGTGCCCGGGGTCTGGTGTCAGATGGATCAGAGGCGGAGGTAGAGGGCACACTGTCACTTCAACCCCAAGCGAATCCGGTCAAAGGATTTGATGACTACTTCCTCAACCTGACTGTCGAGAACAATCGCCGGAATCCTTGGTTTGTAGGTAAGTTTTTTTTTTTTTTTTTGAAGATTTTATTTCAATAAAAATCGGAAGTAAAAAAGAATCGTAGGTAAGTATACCTAAGGCCAGCCAGTCACAATCAGGTAGACCTGACAGGTACACCGGATCAGGTCTACTTGATGTGGTCATCAGGTAGAACTAACAGACGGACATTCTCAGCCATACCTGTCAGGTCTACCTGATAATGAATGGCTGGCCTAATGGTTTCATTTTACTAGACTAGGAAAGGTCACTCAGACCGTGTGGCGGAAAAAGCCTCCAACTTCTAGGTCTGTCAGACGGTCTGAAGACTAAAGTCGGAAGCTTTTTCTGACTGAAGTCGGAAAAGTTCTCTAGCTCCTCATTTTTCCTATTTTTTCATTTAAAAACCTCACCTAAATAAGAACATAAGTTCTATTGTCTCTACTCGTCTACTCGAACATTATCTCTCTTTTCATAAAAGTGTTTTAAAAAGGTACTTAAAGTTACCTTCCGTCTCTTCTCTAGTTTAAAACCAACAACAAACTTACCCATACAATATCCATTTCCTCAATCTCCAGAGGAGAAAAAAGGACAAAATATCCTGTGCATATTTTATAGCTTGAAAAGTTGTAAACTGAGAGAAGAAACCAAAGTAACGAGACGTAGGGGAAAAAATAACGGGACCTAGAACACCTCCGTGTGATGCTCAATTTTGTTTCGTCATAGGTAAGTCCGTCCGGAGCAGCAATAAGCCAATTTAACGTCCAACATTTGAAGCAATAACCCTCCATTTATTGGTCCAATGTGGAGCTATCTATGAGCAGTATAAATTACGGATATGTACGTCTGTAAAGTTACCTATGTACATAATAATTCATGTCTGAGTAAATGTATACCACCAGTAGAGAGCTTTCCAGTTTTTATTGCTTTGTGAAAGCTCCGTTTCACATCCTTCACAAACCCATTCTCTCTCGAAGGAAATTAGGTTTTCCTGACAAATTACCTGCAGACACTTTGGCGTTATTACCGCCGCTTATCGCTTGGTTAGCCCTGTCTTGGCTTCGTGAAACTGTTGGCATGAGGGCAGCAAAATAAGTTAATAAGAAAGAGATTTCTTTTATTCCTCCTATGGCATAATCTAAATTTTCTTCCATCATTCCCATTTTACGAGGCATTTCACTTTTATTTTTATAGAAATTAGTGGTGTGAAAGGGTTAAGGATAACGATGTGTGTGAGATGAATAAATCCAGTGGAGTGTATCAAATGCACGAGCGAAATCAAAGTACCCGGGAAAACGTTTCGTCAGCTTTCCAGTTTAAATAGGTTATTTAGACATGAAATAGAAACAAATTTTATTCATCAGCTTGCTTATTATTAACAACTGTCCTGTCCGGTTCCATTCTCTTGATACAGTCATCTAAGTCAGTGTTCTGAAAAATGTGTTCCTCTAAGGCGCAATGCATAAGGGCACATAAACCCGTACATAAGGGTATTAAGGGCAACACAGAGCAGTGCACCTTGGTGAAACCAAGTCTCATGAAGCTCACTATGAATTTCGTTTCACTAGTATGAATTGCGCCTAAAAGCCCGATTTCTACCATCTCTTATTTCCATTACATGGCGTCTTTTCTTATACTCCGAGTAAGTTCTGATTATGGCTCGATTACCACTATCGGCAATCCGTTCAGGTCCCGCTCCAGTCACTCTACCAAGTGTACCTACCTACGTTCAATAGACAGTCAAATATTTCACTGGTGTTTATAATTATGTAGATGGGAGGGAATACACTGTGACTTGATTGGCAGATACTCGTACACTCCAATTTAATCACCAGATAAATGTGATTGCGGATCAAACCAAATGAAAATATGTCACACCTCCTGATCTGCCCAAACTTATCCACCATATGTAGTCAATAACATCTATAGGCTGCTGTAGGTACATGTGGCCAGATATTGGGAAAACAAAATCTAAGTTAATAGTTTTGGACATGGAAAGTAAAAGTACTCAGGTAAAGTGAGTACATGTCACTCAAGAACTGAAGAAGATAAAAAGGTTGATACATTAGAGAAAAGTTCGCATGAGTTCTTTTCCTATAAAATGACGGGCATGATTATCATTATAGGATATTTAGCTATTTAGACGACCCGTAGATATAGCATACGGCTTATTATACGAGTACCTATACAAGAAGAAGAGAGGGGTTATGTACCTAGCTGCCTGTAAAGTTAGGAAAAAACATCAAAAGTATGGATTAAAAAATAAACATGAACAGATTCAAAAAGAGAGAAATTGCTATTTGAACTGCACATTTTCATGTTGTAACTAATTATGTAAAATATACAAAATTGTTTTGATACTGTAAATTATTTTACAAAGTTTGCAAATGATTTTCTTCTTTCTTCTCCAAATTCTTCAGCTTTCCCCACTAATACAGGGTTTTGTTTCTAGAAATTTCCTAAGACCTGCTGAAAGGGGCCATAAAGGTGAGTCCACACATAGTCGACCGGCCATCGCTCGATGTCGACTGAACCGTCCACACTGACAACATAGATTCATCTCGTTGATCGACGGCTGGTCGACTATGTTTGGACACACCTTTAGACCCGAGTACGGCTCTCAGCTATAATTACCCATTGTTTATGTACCTGTAGCATTTCTGTACTTCCCATTTCAGCTCTATTAAAGATAAATATTTTGCAAGGTAGTTTTTTTATGATTTTTTAAAAAATGTAGAATACAAAAACAAAAAGTACCTCATCTCCCCCCAGGGCGTTTCGTATTTTCTACCTGAACAAATTTTCAGCCTTCGGGGCCACAAGGTATTCTCTGTTGCTCTTTACATTTTCAATTCAGGTTGGGGTTTCTCTTTGCTCTTTTGAAGTTTCATTTTCAAGGGGATAAACGTTTGCTTTCTCCTCGTATACCTGGAGTACAAATGCTCGTATGAGTAGATATATCTACAACTCTACATAATTATGATTTGTAATTTTGTATAATGCATGTTGTTGGTATAGTACAAGATTAAAATTAATATTTGCAATTCTCGTTATGAACCTCTTTTTTCACTTTTGAGGACACTAAAAAATGATTTTTAGCCCTTGGTCTGAAAATCATTCTTTAGAACAATGTAAAGGTGTGTCCACATATAGTCGACTGGCCATCGATCGATGTCGACTGAACCGTCCACTCTGTCTCGACAACATAGATTCACTTCGTCGATCGACTATGTTTGCATGGATACATCTTAATAGACATGTCCCAGATCTTCCCATCTATTTCTTACCGGGGCCATGGTGCGATTACACCAATTCTCGGACCGTCAGTTCCTTACGAGACGCGACTTCACCCACCTTCTTCTCTTCCACAGAGTTCTGGGAGGACCACCCTATGCTATCTGGTTACATTTGTGCTGGTTCTCAAGCCTAGTGATCTGGTGTGTGCTATTCAGAGGTAAGTTTAGGTTCCCCGATTTCTCTCACTCTGGTCTAAAAAATATGTAGCATTTTATGTTCAAGGTCAAAAATCTGGTGTGAGCATCACAATACTTTCTATTACCTTAGGGAAAGAAAAAAAATATTGACTCAATTAGCAACGTTGACCTTGGTTAATATCTGGACGGATGACAGTCCGATTTTTACCAAATTGTTAGAGTCGCGTCCTTGGACCATACCGCGAAATCATATACAAAAATTCATCGCTCTCCGACAAACCGTTCTTGAGATATTTTGTATGGCTACACGTAGTTACATTCATAAAATTCGTACGGTCTTACGTACATACTACGTATACAGATTAAAACGGATATTTCCACCCATTTCCCGATTTTGAATAGTTTCGCTATACCTACTAATTGTGATAAAAAGTAGAAAGTAGCTTTTCCGAGTCTGAACTTTATCAAACTTTCTCCACAAAGCCAGGGGGGTTTTTCTCAACACACGCTCTTCCACCACACTCCTTTCTTTTACAGGACACTCTCCATCGGGACACTCCACCTAACGAGGCCATTAACAACCCCTCCCCCTATGTTAACGATCCCCTACCCTATTAAAGATCCCCCCTTGGAGGACCACTTCCGCTGCAAGTATCCGAACAGCAGTCGCACCCCGTACAACTCGCACTACTCGACCGAATGCACCACGCACGAGAAATTGTCACGTGACACGCTCGCGTTCGAGAAGCAACTACAGTTTGTATCGGACGCGGTGATGGCATTCTCTATCGCGTTGGATCATATGCATGCAGACCTGTGTCAGGGGAAGGTGGGGTTGTGTGACGCGATGAGACCCACTAAGGGTCCCGAACTGCTCAAGTACCTGAGGAAAGTCAGCTTTCAAGGTGAGTGATTGGTACCTGCCTCGGTGGCCTGGTGGTCAAGACGGTCGCCTGGTAAACAGGAGGGCGTGAGTTCGATCCCAGCCGAGGCATGAGATTTTATCCTCATTTGTTGGAGATTTTGACCACATAATAATGGAGCTCTAAGGGTTAGGTGGCCGAGAACGCCTCCGGCGTTAACCTCGCCTAGTGCTTACCTTCCACTTAATACTCATCCTCATTTGTTGGAGATTTTGACCACATAATAATGGAGCTCTAAGGGTTAGGTGGCCGAGAACGCCTCCGGCGTTAACCTCGCCTATTGCTTACCTTTCACTTAATAATCTATTATCATTGGTTGATCAGACTCGTGTGGTCTGTGTCGTATCATGCCTATCCCGTACACCGAGACAAAAAATAGTGATAGAGTGCCAAGTTAGGGTGGAAGAACTCTATTATTGGGTTACTTCTCCTGATTTATAGTGTCGAGCTTCCCCATATAGAGTTCAACATTAGAGTTCCGGAACCAAGTAATTCCATTTGGCATCCGGCACCCTAGTTTTTCTCTTCGTTTACTATTAACCCATTTAGACCTTGATCACAAATCCAATTTATATTAAGATTAACCCATTTAGGATTTCATAACAAATTCAATTCCCCCCCCGTCAGGTCTGTCTGAAGACCATTTCAAATTTGACAAGGACGGCGATGGACCAGCCCGGTATAACATAATTCATTTCAAACAAATCAGGCCTGGAGTGTACCAGTGGGTGCAGGTGGGGGAGTACTTGGAAGGTGAACTGAGGCTCAACATGTCGGGTAAGTAAAAAAGGGGAGGCGCTTATTATTTCAACTGAGATAAACTTTGATGTAGGTAGATACCTACAAAAGTGCATCCTTTGTAGGTTTTTTTGTACGTACGTATGAAAAATCTCTTTGAACTTTTGAAGAGATTTGATAGAGGGAACTGCTAAGGTCTTATCGTCCTGAAAGCGAAGGGAGAAGGAAGACAGAATAGGAGAAAGCCAGCCGTTCCGATAAATAACCTTATCTGTTTCAAAATATAGTCCACCTCGGAAATTGAACCCGAACCCGCGACCTAACGCTTACAAGGTAGACCTTCCAAGCTGACTAGGATGACAAGAAAGTTATTAAAAACAAGGTTTAGGTACCTAATGAGTTTGGGGAAATAAATAAAAATGAAGGTTATTTTTACTTTCTATTTTTCTGAGGAGTGCACTCGTACGAATAGTCAAGGATGGTTGTACGCACTTGGTAGGAACCTTAATGGGTGTTTCTCGCCCTCATAGATCCGCTTCCCCTTACCGATGTTTTTCCTCTTCATTTTCCCAGCTGTACATAATTCTGCTGAGACCAGACAGGAATGTACGTACGTGTATGATGATGACGTACAGATACTCAGGTGGCACAGCCAAAACCACTACTAGCGTTAGTATGATGGCTGCAGCCATGGCAGTGACTGGTACCAACGCCCAGCTTAGTCAGCAACTCAGCAGTGTAGGTGAGTGGAAAAATACGTTCTAGTGTCCTTGCGTTTATTTCAGAGAGGTCAAAAGCCGTGTCCACACATAGTCGTCGATTGACCATCGATCGACGGCGTCGACTATGTTTGGACACACCTAAAGTTTCAACTCGACATTTCTTTAAGGTTTTAAAGTGGCAGGGTTCACCTGGGAGTGCGCCAAACAATAAGGAGCTCTTCAAGCTTTTAAGATCAAGCTCAAACAAATTAATTCCTTACTTGTTTAATGCTAGGGTTTATCAACTCGGGATTAAGATGAAACGAGGATTTACCCATACCTAATACGTACCCAAGTCAACCTCGAATTGAACTCACTCCTGAGACAATCCACGGTGGTAAAATTCGACCCAAGTCCTGTCAATTGGCTTCCATCGGAATAGAAATCTGACAAGAGAGGTAAAAATTAAAAATAAACTTCTGTTACAAACCTGGCTGACATCTTCCCTTCCTCTTATGCTTCCAGTCACTCAGAAATGTTTGGAGCTCGAGATGAACAATACCAAGAACAGCAACTGTTCCAAATCTCCCCTGCTCATCACGAGGTCTACCCAGACACTCCTTCTTATTGAAGATCAACAGGAAGCCACGCCCCCTCAAACAAACCTCTCCTACCTCTCCCCTACCACCCCAGGCAACCCCTCCCACCTGTCCCCTACCACTAACGCTTCCCACCAATCAACGCCTGTCAATTCTACCCTCCCTTCCCCGACTGTTCATTCCAACTCCGCTCTCACTCCTAACAACCTGTCCCTCCCCTCTACCGGTGTTCATTCAAACACCTCCTGTATCCCCACCCCTAACACCCCCTCCTTCGCTTCTCTAGCCACGCCCTCCTTCCCCTCTGCCGCTGCGAATGGCGGCACTAGGTTATCCAATGAGAATCACTCGTCCTTGTAACATTTGCCTGCGAGCAAGCATTGCCCCGCCCTCTTTCTTCACGACGGGAGACGAACTTTGTAGAGAGCCAATCAGAGGAAGCCTTGCACAGATGACGCCGCAGGCGATTTTTTTCATGGAGTTCATGGGAGTTTTCCCCAATGTTTGACAAGAAAAATATTCCTAGGAATTTGTATCCTAGAAACACCTGAAAAGGACATTTGGACTTTTAGATACTTTTTCCCTTTGTCCAAAACAGTCCAACGTAATAATGTTAAAATTGGCATGTTGAACAACACAGGTCCCCATGTGTTTTCAACACTCATAAACCCCCCCCCCCCTGTTTATTTGGGGCATGTGTTGTTGTGGCTATATTTGTGGTCTTCCGATCTTACCTTTTATTTGGCTTCCGCGCAATGCTTGTTTGTAGAAATATTGGACATTTCGTGTAGGTACATACGTACGTATTCCGACCAGGAACTTCATTTTGGTTCATCCTGTATGATTTTAATTTATTTTTATTCGTCTATTTTATTATTTTAATAACTACTTTATTTTCAATCAATCGAAATGTGTTTAGATTGATTACTTTTATTATATACTTACTACCGATTGATTGTGTTTATTTTTATGCTCGTAATTGTTTCAATGTGATACTAAGTTATGTTAGGGTCTTAGGTATATTACATAATATAATTTACCAAAATTATAATTAAACTTTTTGGTACTAATTCGTAGTTATTCGTAGGTAGTAGGTACCACTATTTCCTTCGCATTTGCCATTTTCCTTCGCATTTCAACTCGGTGCCATGGTTCACCTAAGTATGGAAAAGTATCACACAAGAGATTAAGAGGACCCAATAATACCTAATGGAAAAGTAGAGTTTCGAATTTTATGAAAGCAGACCAAAATATGGAATTGTAGGTAAATACTTTTCCATACTTTGGTTCAAGCACCGTAGCAAATATTGGGACACCCATTATTATCCGAACACAACATATTAAAAGATTAAAATTTACGATCCAGAGGGGGGGGGACCTTTCCAATACATTGCGTTACGGCCATCTTGAATATACAGTGTGTATCAGGGAGTTTTTTTATCCTCTTTAAAAAAATGGCCTCATAACCATATCATTTACATTTGAATGGACGGGGTTCTAAATTAGGTATTAATAACTCGTCGATTTTTCTCTATTCCGTTTAATCTTTTTTTTTATACCTTCTTTGTTAGTTTCAACATAACTCGTTTGTCTGATATCAATTTGATCACATTTGCCATATAAATTTAACACCCGAAGCTTATTCATCCGTTCATCACTTGTTAACTTTTGGTTCAAGGCCCGTAGGCTTTCCTGATTTCCATTTTATTTTTATTATTTTTCTTTTTTACAAGAGATTGTAATACCTGATGAAGTGATGAATATCCTGTATAAATATAATATATTGAGTCAGCTCTATACTTTGGTAATAGAGGGCTCAGATTGTATGTGATCTAGGTAACGTTCTGTAGTGTAATTTTGGTAGCTGTATTGCTGTAAAGTCAATTTCTCTAGATACCTAGGTCCTAGGTTAAGTCTTATACCATCATTAATAGGTACTTGGCCACTTGGGGATCTAATCTTGTACCTACCTAAGTAGGCCAAGGTACCTGGGAATCTGGTGTATGTACCTAAATTTTGGATTTTAAAAAATATACTTAAAAAATATAATGTAGGTATACTTACGTATAGGTACTTTAAGTTTGTACATACGTTTGTAGATAGGTATATTATGTAAATTACCGTATGTATAGAGAGATCATTATGTACATACCCTTCGTCTTAGTTTGAGTAGGTACCACTTATTCGTTATTCAAAAATATTTATACCTACTTACAAGTAATTTTATTTGTAGGTAACATTTTATATTTATGTAGATTATTGACTTAACATAAGAAAGAAATATATAGGTACCTACCTAAAACGTAAGTAGGTACCTAAAATTCTTCATTTTGAACATTTCAAACACTTTCTTTCCAAAGATTGTTCTTTTACTTATTATGCGACGTTGCCAATACTGAAACAGAAACAGACGTTGCCAATTTGATTTGATGATCATCATGCGGACATCAACATGCGTGTTCAGCTGGCAACACCTACTTCCTTTTGCTTCTGGTCCATATATATATATATTTTTTTTTTTTTAAATTTCGCGAGAAAACCTCGTAATAACAGACTCATATAAGGTTTCGCTCATTTTTTCCAGAGCTTGTTCCAATGTTGCCAAGAAAATCTTATTCTTCTGAGCCCAATAACATTTTCTTCGGTTCAACAAGCATTCTAATTCTAACCTAATACTGCGTTATACAGAAGGGCTTATGGCAACGTACATACCTACTACACTAGCGCTAGCTCTCATCCAAAATCATAATGCGGCTGATAACAGAACTTACTATTTCCTCTGCTGTGTGGAGCGTATATCAAACATTGCCATGCCAGCCTAGTTAGCTTAGTTGGTAGTGCGTCTGCCTTGTAAAAGAGAGAGAGAGAGAGAGAGAGAGAGAGAGAGAGAGAGAGAGAGAGGGAGAGAGAGAGGGAGAGGGAGAGGGAGAGGGAGATATAAAGATAAATAAAGCCACCTATCCTTAGGAACATTGTTTGTTCCCGGATAGATGGGCAGTGTGTGCCGTTCTTGTATGAACGTGAAAATAAAGGCCATAATAAAATAAATTATGATGATAATCTCTTGTGTTCTCCAGGTTCGGTGCTGGATTCTGTTTTACCGTGGTCTACGCCGCTCTGCTCACCAAAACCAATCGGATATCCAGGATATTCAACGCGGGTAAACGTACCGCTAAACGGCCCAACTTTATCACACCCAAGTCTCAGCTCATGATCTGCGGTGGCCTAGTCAGTGTTCAGGTAAATGACGAAAAACCACTCTATTTCGTATAAAATCGGCCGGGCGGAGCACTTCTTGTTAGGGTGCCTGTTCGGTCCGAACGTTGGCGAGCATCCTGGCTATGATGATTTTGTTGGTGGGAATCCGGAACAACTCTGTGGAGGTCTTTCCAAACCAGGCTCTGAGGTTTGCGAGCCATGAGATTCTTCGGAAGTCGTTCGCCTTGGATTTTGCCATGTAGGATGCACTGGGCGGCGCACAGTGAGAAAAAAAGGCCAACAATTTAAGAGAAATCCGTACCTTAATAGCGGATCGTGATATCGCCCTGGTAATTGCTGCTAATCAACTCAGGAACTAGCTTATATTACAACATTCCTCACTTATATTACAATAAAAACATTTTATTTATTTATTTAGCTTAACTCCATAGACTCCATACACAAAAAACCCACTCTAAAACGGAGTAAGGCCAAACAGTCCTAAGAGATGGGTTGAGCTTTAAATACGGATCCATGAATCAGGAAGGGAAAATACATTAGAAATATACAGGATGTTCCACAAGTCCTAGCAATGGCCTCGTAGGAAAGGGCCTCAAAATTCAGGTTCAACGTTCAACTCATGGAAGTTTTTCTTCTCCCCTCTTCAGGTCCTGATCAACGGGGTGTGGATGTTGGTAAGTCCACCCCGCGCCATCCACCACTATCCGTCCCGGGAGGACAACATCCTCGTGTGTTCCTCCTTCATCAACGCCTCCTACATGATAGCCTTCGGCTACCCCATCTTCCTCATTGTAGTGTGCACGGTGTATGCCATCCTAACCAGGAACATACCAGAAGCCTTCAACGAATCCAAACATATTGGTGAGATTTTCGGGATGGTCTTTAGAGCCCGTCACTCACGATGAGTTTTATGGTCTTATCGCATGCAATGATCAATCAATCCATGGATTAGTAGAACATACCGGATAGAAATTCCCCACTCTCGAATGGACTGATAGATCATCGCATGCGATAAAAACTCGTGAGTGGCGGGCTAAAGTGTGTTCACACATAGTCGACCGGACGTTGATCGATGTTGACTGTACCTCCCACACTGCCTCGATAACATGGATTCACATCGTCGATCGACGGCTAGCCGACTATGTTTGGATACCTTAAGGAATAACCTTTAAAGAGAATTTTATTTTTTAAATAGTCTAGGTGGGGAACTCAAACAGGGAGTAGACCAGCTTAGTCTGGCTGGGAGACTATAAAAAGGAAGGACCCCAAATTTGGGCCCTGTTGGGGCTTCAACAGCCCAGAAGGGTCCTTTTCTGCCACAGCTCACGGATCCACCAGATAGCTAACCTCCCTGTTTCATTCCAGGTTTCACTATGTACACCACCTGTGTCATCTGGTTAGCATTTGTACCCCTGTACTTCGGCACTGGTAATCACATGCCTCTCAGGATAACCACCATGTCAGTTACCATCAGTCTGTCTGCTAGTGTTACAGTGGCATGTCTGTTCTCACCCAAAGTAAGTAAAGTGCTTGGAGGACCTGGATGCCCCTGGGCTCGTGTTTCCTTAGTCCACAATGGAGACCATCCCTTCTTAGCAGGCGTCCTCAAGGGAGAACGGACCATCGACCCTCGCCTAGTACCGACCCAAGAGAAAATCAGCAAACCATGCGGGTTCGTATCCTACCAACTGCGCCATGTCAAGTAATATGAAGTCAACTTACTTTTGCAAGAGTAGAATTTAGACTGATTTTCCTAATGCAAGCGCATCCTCATATATCTGCCCACAAAACATTCAAGAATCAAGCACTATCACAAATGTCTTACACTAAAGAACTAAAGTCTTATTATCGTCCCGAAAAAGATGAAAAACTGGCGAATGAATAAATATAGTAGGTAGAATCATGATTGCTGAAGCTAATTATATTATCTAGAAAGCATGTGTTCTGAGGGTAGTAGAGGTCAGGATAGGATCTGATGGGTGGAGTGCCCGGGGTCTGGTGTCAGATGGATCAGAGGCGGAGGTAGAGGGCACACTGTCACTTCAACCCCAAGCTAATCCGGTCAAAGGATTTGATGACTACTTCCTCAACCTGACTGTCGAGAACAATCGCCGGAATCCTTGGTTCGTAGGTAAGTACCCAAGGCCAGCCACTATCAGGTAGACTTGGCGACAGGTACACCTGATGTGCTCATCAAGTAGACCTGACAGACGGACATTCTCAGCCATGCCAGTCAGGTCTACCTGATAGTGAATGGCTCTGAATAGACTAGGGAAGGACACTCACGATCAAACTGTCTGACAGACCGTCAAAACGTGTGTGGTGAAAAAAGAATTCTATCTTCCAGTCTTTCAGACGAGATGGTCTGAACGCTGAAGTCGGAAGCTTTTCCAGTTTTCCTGACTGAAGTCAGAAAAATTATCTAGTTCCTCATTTTTCTACTCTTTAATTTAAAAACCTTAAATAAATAAGAGCATAAGTTTCATTGTCTTTTTCCTCGAACATTATCTCTCTTGTTATTAAAAGAGTTTTAAAAAGGTACTTAAAGTTACCTTCCCGTCTCTTCTCTAGTTTAAAACCAACAACAAACTTACCTATACCATATCTATTTCCTCAATCTCCAGAGGAGAAAAAAGGGACAAAACATCTTGTGCATATTTTATAGCTTGAAAAGTTGTAAACTCAAAGAGGGGAAACCAAAAGTAACGAGACGTAGGGGAAAAAATAACGGGACCTAGAACACCTCCGTGTGATGCTCAATTTTGTTTCGTCATAGGTAAGTCCGTCCGGAGCAGCAATAAGCCAATTTAACGTCCAACATTTGAAGCAATAACCCTCCATTTATTGGTCCAATGTGGAGCTATCTATGAGCAGTATAAATTACGGATATGTACGTCTGTAAAGTTACCTATGTACATAATAATTCATGTCTGAGTAAATGTATACCACCAGTAGAGAGCTTTCCAGTTTTTATTGCTTTGTGAAAGCTCCGTTTCACATCCTTCACAAACCCATTCTCTCTCGAAGGAAATTAGGTTTTCCTGACAAATTACCTGCAGACACTTTGGCGTTATTACCGCCGCTTATCGCTTGGTTAGCCCTGTCTTGGCTTCGTGAAACTGTTGGCATGAGGGCAGCAAAATAAGTTAATAAGAAAGAGATTTCTTTTATTCCTCCTATGGCATAATCTAAATTTTCTTCCATCATTCCCATTTTACGAGGCATTTCACTTTTATTTTTATAGAAATTAGTGGTGTGAAAGGGTTAAGGATAACGATGTGTGTGAGATGAATAAATCCAGTGGAGTGTATCAAATGCACGAGCGAAATCAAAGTACCCGGGAAAACGTTTCGTCAGCTTTCCAGTTTAAATAGGTTATTTAGACATGAAATAGAAACAAATTTTGTTTCATCAATAGCAACATGAGTTTGTTTTTTTTTTTTTTTTTTTTTTTTTTTTTTTTTTTTTTTTTTTTTTTCCAAAGCGGAATCTCATTGGTTCAGCCATCTGACTGTATTTTCACATAATCAAATACAACTATGGTCTCGGTTGTGTAGACTTCTCAGATTTGAACACTTAAGGAGCAGATCATTTATTGGGATTTAAATGTCCCCCTTTGTTTTCCACTTGTCTTCTTGGCACACAGCCTCCTCTGCTATTGGGTTAATGCCACCCCTACACCTCAGACAAATCTCCTGCACTGATCTCTCTCACTAATGTGCTGCAATTTAACACTTACTCCCCCCCCCTCCAACCTTCATCTCTTTCCCCTCCCTTTATCCTTTCCCCTCCCTTCATCCTTTCCCCTCCCTTCATCCTTTCCCCTCCCTTCATCCCTTCACTCTTCCCCCTCGACCGCCCACCTCCCCCCCCCCCCCCCCACACACACACACACACACACACACACACACACACACACACACACACACACACACGGGCGCCATTTTCTTATCTTCGGCGGTTTCCATGAATTTTCTAAGCGCTAATTTGTTTTCAAATATACCTGCCTCGTGCCGTCGGCATCTGGCAACGCCGCCAGTGCGGGGGGTATCTCCATTTATCTCTTTTGTCAATTTCGAGAGCTACCTAACCCCACCACCCCTATCTACCCCACTGGGGTAGTTAATATTTACGAGTGAGGTTGTGTTATTTGGAACGGGATGCTTCGCCACCCTAGGCAACTCCTGTGGGATGTCGTTTTTAATTAGAAATGATCTAGTGGTTATCACATAATTATACTTGTCCCCTTCCTTATAGTCTGTTTCTTTCAGGTTGGAAATTTTTGAGTCCAATGAGTCATCAAAAGACAAAGCAATGTTGTAAAGCTGTGTGCTCACATACACTGTGACGTCGATCGATGAGGTGAAGAGGTGGATCTATGCTGTCGATGCAGTACGGTTTCAGTCGACGTCGACTAAGATTAGATACAGCTTACAACGTACCTACCTGGTATCTAGGATAGAGCGATATTCAATTAAAGTACGAAAGACATAACATGAAAGATTGCTTAAGTTCCTAATAATTGGTGGGGGGAAAGTTTGAAGTCCACAGTAGTTGCTTAAGCCTAAAAAGGTGCAATGACTCTATATGTGGGTCCATTTTTTACCCATCTTTCGTGAATCTTGCGTTTGTGCAGGAACAGAAACTCAAAGTGAGTTCAAGATGACACTATTTATAGACGGGAAGGTCGGAAATCTCGACTCGGGATTGAAGCATTTGGCTCAAAAATGTTCTCAGTTTGAGGTTTTTGGCACGAAAATGTTCAAGCTAAGAGGAACAGACTATTCTCTCAACCTCATTTATCGAACCCTTGGGGATTTTATATCTCGGATAGTCACCTCACACAATGTTAAGTTTAACCCTTAACCTAACTGTCTGTTCAACTGAGGAGGACAAAATTAATGAACTATGTGGTTTTATGTTTCAAGTCCCAACTGTACGATTTTTGACTGAGATTTACCTATAGATGGTAGACTGATTGGTCCACCATTCACCAACTAAGCCTGATAGACAGCAAAAAATCTCTCTGATCTAAGTCTGTCAGACTGCCAGAACGTTTGTGGTGGGAAAAGCTTTCGGATTCAGTCTTCAGACTGTCTGAGATACCTGGAAGTCGGAAGCTTTCTCCGCCACACACGTTCCGGTGTCAGTCAGATAGTCTGAGCTTGAGTGGCTGGCCTTAAAATTCGATTGTGGTCTGCATCTGTTGAATACAAATCGCCTTCATACAATGCATGGTTGTATACCTAATATTGATATAGATATCTTTTGAAGGGTTAAATGCCCCTTATAATGGTCATAAGGGTCATAGATATATTTATGTATGTTATGTATTTTGTACTTCTCCCACTCCATAGTAATACCTACCTGTATATTAATGATTTCCCATCATGAAATCCTGAGTTCTGACTGAGGTTACTTTTTTTTCGCCCGGAATGGATTTTATCCTAAACAGATAAGTTTCGTTCTCGGAACGGCTGGCTTTCTCCTATCCTGTATTCCTCCTCTCTTCGCTTTCGGGACGATAAGACCTTAGAAGTTACAGTTCCCTCTATCAAACCTCTTCAAAAAAGTAAAGAGAAGCTATGCAGGTATGATAGTGATTACCTGCTTAGCTACCTCTTTCTTTAAATTGAATAAAATAAGGTAATATTATTTCTTCATTAACTTGTGGGAATTCATTAGCACATGAATGGGATTAATTATTTTTAAGCTTTATAGCAGGGCCCAAAGTCTGACATCATCAGAACCGAAGATATCAGACCGAAGCCTAGATCACAAGGCTAAGATAGGACGATCCGAGGCCACAACTCATGCCATCGAACCACAGAAGAAATAGCGATAACAGCGATGTAATGAAGTAGGTAGGTGATTAGGTATTGGTACTTTTGGTACCTTGCGTACCATGCTTGTTTCTATAGGCTCAACACAAGCTTTGTTACTGTTTGTATCCCCCAAGTCATCAAATAATATGAAGGGTTAGAAGGAAAATAAGAGTCTAATTTCTTATTTCCTTGACATTCCCTGATTTTTTTTCCCTGGATTTTCCCTTGACCTATCCCGTGGCATTCCATTGCTAGGTATCTCCCACTCCCATATTTATGTATAGTGTATACTCTTTTAATACATATTTCCCGTTATAAAAAGCAACTGTACCTTGATATAAAGTTGTAAAAGACCGTAATGATACAGAAAACAAAGTCCTGACCTTTGCAAAAGTCCTCCTATTCATAACTACTCCTCCCCTTCTCCCTAACCAGCCCTCCCCCCTTGGTGCTGACCCTAGCCTCCCCCCCCAACCAGTCCTCCTGTGTTAATTAATTAGTCTGCTTGTATATGGATTTTATTCATCAGCTTGCTTATTATTAACAACTGTCCTGTCCGGTTCCATTCTCTTGATACAGTCATCTAAGTCAGTGTTCTGAAAAATATGTTCCTCTTAGGCGCAATGCATATAAGGGCACATAAACCCATACATTAAGGGTATTAAGGGCAACACAGAGCAGTGCACCTTGGTGAAACCAAGTCTCATGAAACTCACTATGAATTTCGTTTCACGAGTATGAATTGCGCCTAAAAGCCCGATTTCTACCACCTCTTATTTCCATTACATGGCGTCTTTTGTCTTTTCTTATATTCCGAGTAGTTCTGATTATGGCTCGATTACCACTATCGGCAATCCGTTCAGGTCCCACTCCAGTCACTCTACCAAGTGTACCTACCTACGTTCAACAGACAGTCAAATATTTCACTGGTGTTTATAACTATGTAGATGGGAGGGAATACACTGTGACTTGATTGGCAGATACCAGAGCGTATGTAGTCTTCCGTGTGATATTGGACAAGCCAAGAAATATGTTGAGGGCGAGAGTTGCTGCTGGCATTGTTTCAATTGCTCTCAGTATCAGGTATGTTCCAATCTAGGTGTAAATCTAAATCATGAATTATTTGTGGTGAAGCTGAGAGCTTCTTCCCAAATTTTTGCGGATATCACAGCTTTAATAAGAGCCTCCTGTACTATTTCTGACATCTAAAATTTTTCTTTTCTACTCGTACACTCCAATTTAATCACCAGATAAATGTGATTGCGGATCAAACCAAATGAAAATATGTCACACCTCCTGATCTGCCCAAATTTACCCACCATATGTAGTCAATAACATCTATAGGCTGCTGTAGGTACATGTAGTCAGATATTGGGAAAACAAAATATCTACTTTAATAGTTTTGGACATGGAAAGTACTTAGGTAAAGTAAAGTAAGTACATGTCACTCAAGAACTGAAGAAGATAAAAAGGTTGATACATTAGAGAAAAGTTCGCATGAGTTCTTTTCCTATAAAATGACGGGCATGATTATCATTATAGGGTATTTAGCTATTTAGACGACCCGTAGATATAGCATACGGTTTATTATACGAGTACCTAGTACGTATACAAGAAGAAGAGGGGGGGTATGTACCTAGCTGCCTGTAAAGTTAGGAAAAAACGTCAAAAGTATGGTAATTTTATCAAAAGAAAGGGCTTAAAGAATGCTATCAAACCAGTAGTATTCCAAAATTGTAGTCATAAAAACAACAATCTGGTGTGAACATCACACGACTTTCCTTATCCTATTGAATGATGCTTATTTGAGTGTTCTTTTACCCTAACTTTTACAATATCTCTAACCGTTTTGTCGCTATAGCTGAAAACCGCCAAAAAACGGTCGAAATCTGTCCAAAAGCGGTCAAAATTCCGTCAAGCGCAGCAACCATCTCGACCAAACGTTTTGTGTTGCATCTTTGTCACATTTGTGAACTACATACCAAATTTCAAGTCTTTAGCGTATACCGTTCCCGAGATATTGTTAAATTACACCGAAAACCGCCAAAGAGCGGTAAAATGCCGCCAACCGTTGCACCGGTCTTAACCAAAAGTTTCGTGTCGCATCCTTGTCACATTTGACAGCTACATACCAAATTTCAAGTCTCTAGCTCTTACCGTTCACGAGATATTTTGTTTACAGACAGACAGACATACACACGGACCAATGACTGAAACTTTGGATTTAGGCTTTAGGGACCTCAAAACGTGTTTTGACACTAAGAACTGACCATCGAAAATTTGACCCGATTACATAGCTTTTCTTCCTATAGGAGTATAGGATAAGGAAAGTAAAAATAAACATGAACAGATTCAAAAAGAGAGAAATTGCTATTTGAACTGCACATTTTCATGTTGTAGCTAATTATGTAAAATATAAAATATACAAAATTGTTTTGATACTGTAAATTATTTTACAAAGTTTGTAAATGATTTTCTTCTTTCTTCTCCAACTTCTTCAGCTTTCCCCACTATTACAGGGTTTTGTTTCTATAGAAATTTCCTAAGACCTGCTGAAAGGGGCCATAAAGGTGAGTCCACACATAGTCGACCGGCCATCGCTCGATGTCGACTGAACCGTCCACACTGACAACATAGATTCATCTCGTTGATCGACGGCTGGTCGACTATGTTTGGACACACCTTTAGACCCGAGTACGGCTCTCAGCTATAATTACCCATTGTTTATGTACCTGTAGCATTTCTGTACTTCCCATTTCAGCTCTATTAAAGATAAATATTTTGCAAGGTAGTTTTTTTATGATTTTTTAAAAAATGTAGAATACAAAAACAAAAAGTACCTCATCTCCCCCCAGGGCGTTTCGTATTTTCTACCTGAACAAATTTTCAGCCTTCGGGGCCACAAGGTATTCTCTGTTGCTCTTTACATTTTCAATTCAGGTTGGGGTTTCTCTTTGCTCTTTTGAAGTTTCATTTTCAAGGGGATAAACGTTTGCTTTCTCCTCGTATACCTGGAGTACAAATGCTCGTATGAGTAGATATATCTACAACTCTACATAATTATGATTTGTAATTTTGTATAATGCATGTTGTTGGTATAGTACAAGATTAAAATTAATATTTGCAATTCTCGTTATGAACCTCTTTTTTCACTTTTGAGGACACTAAAAAATGATTTTTAGCCCTTGGTCTGAAAATCATTCTTTAGAACAATGTAAAGGTGTGTCCACATATAGTCGACTGGCCATCGATCGATGTCGACTGAACCGTCCACTCTGTCTCGACAACATAGATTCACTTCGTCGATCGACTATGTTTGCATGGATACATCTTAATAGACATGTCCCAGATCTTCCCATCTATTTCTTACCGGGGCCATGGTGCGATTACACCAATTCTCGGACCGTCAGTTCCTTACGAGACGCGACTTCACCCACCTTCTTCTCTTCCACAGAGTTCTGGGAGGACCACTTCCGCTGCAAGTATCCGAACAGCAGTCGCACCCCGTACAACTCGCACTACTCGACCGAATGCACCACGCACGAGAAACTGTCACGTGACACGCTCGCGTTCGAGAAGCAACTCCAGTTTGTATCGGACGCGGTAATGGCATTCTCTATCGCGTTGGATCATATGCATGCAGACCTGTGTCAGGGGAAGGTGGGATTGTGTGACGCGATGAGACCCACTAAGGGTCCCGAACTGCTCAAGTACCTGAGGAAAGTCAGCTTTCAAGGTGAGTGATTGGTACCTGCCTCGGTGGCCTGGTGGTCAAGACGGTCGCCTGGTAAACAGGAGGGCGTGAGTTCGATCCCAGCCGAGGCATGAGATTTTATCCTCATTTGTTGGAGATTTTGACCACATAATAATGGAGCTCTAAGGGTTAGGTGGCCGAGAACGCCTCCGGCGTTAACCTCGCCTATTGCTTACCTTTCACTTAATAATCTATTATCATTGGTTGATCAGACTCGTGTGGTCTGTGTCGTATCATGCCTATCCCGTACACCGAGACAAAAAATAGTGATAGAGTGCCAAGTTAGGGTGGAAGAACTCTATTATTGGGTTACTTCTCCTGATTTATAGTGTCGAGCTTCCCCATATAGAGTTCAACATTAGAGTTCCGGAACCAAGTAATTCCATTTGGCATCCGGCACCCTAGTTTTTCTCTTCGTTTACTATTAACCCATTTAGACCTTGATCACAAATCCAATTTATATTAAGATTAACCCATTTAGGATTTCATAACAAATTCAATTCCCCCCCCGTCAGGTCTGTCTGAAGACCATTTCAAATTTGACAAGGACGGCGATGGACCAGCCCGGTATAACATAATTCATTTCAAACAAATCAGGCCTGGAGTGTACCAGTGGGTGCAGGTGGGGGAGTACTTGGAAGGTGAACTGAGGCTCAACATGTCGGGTAAGTAAAAAAGGGGAGGCGCTTATTATTTCAACTGAGATAAACTTTGATGTAGGTAGATACCTACAAAAGTGCATCCTTTGTAGGTTTTTTTGTACGTACGTATGAAAAATCTCTTTGAACTTTTGAAGAGATTTGATAGAGGGAACTGCTAAGGTCTTATCGTCCTGAAAGCGAAGGGAGAAGGAAGACAGAATAGGAGAAAGCCAGCCGTTCCGATAAATAACCTTATCTGTTTCAAAATATAGTCCACCTCGGAAATTGAACCCGAACCCGCGACCTAACGCTTACAAGGTAGACCTTCCAAGCTAACTAGGATGACAAGAAAGTTATTAAAAACAAGGTTTACGTAATGAGTTTGGGGATACATACTAACTGTTAGCCAAAGATTTTTACCAATTTGTTTATTTCTGACGTTCACCAAACGACCCTTTCACTCTACAGCCATTCAGTTCAAGCTGTCCCATCCATCTCCGCCCGAGAGCGTATGTAGTCTTCCGTGTGATATTGGACAAGCCAAGAAATATGTTGAGGGCGAGAGTTGCTGCTGGCATTGTTTCAATTGCTCCCAGTATCAGGTATGTTCTAATCTACGTGTAAATCTAAATCATGATTTATTTGTGGTGAAGCTGAGTTTAGCTGAGAGCTTCTTCACAATTTTTGCGGATATCACAGCATTATTAAAAGCCTCCTTTACTATTTCTGACATCTAAAATTTTTCTTTTTACTCTGGTAATGCCGCACTTAATGTCCGTATTTGATGCTCTATCTATTTAACGAGTGTTTTGGCACTAAAAACTGACCATCGAAATTTTGACCCGATTACATTACTTTCCTTCCTATAGGATAAGGAAAGTAAAAAGTAAAGAGAAGCTATGCAGGTATGATAGTGATTACCTGCTTAGCTATCTCTTTCTTTAAATTTAATAAAATAAGGTAATATTATTTCTTCATTAACTTGTGGGAGTTCATTAGCACATGAATGGGATTGATTATTTTTAAGCTTCTTCTAATAAAGTAGGTATAGGTGGTTAGGTATTGGTACTTTTGGTACCTCGCGTACCATGCTTGTTTCTATAGGCTCAACACAAGCTTTGTACTTTTTGTATCCCCCAAGTCATCAAATAATATGAAGGGTTAGAGGGAAAATAAGAGTCTAATTTCTTATTTCCTTGACATTCCCTGATTTTTTTCCCCTGGATTTTCCCTTGACCTATCCCGTGGCATTCCATTGCTATCTCCCACTTTAACTTTAAAATTAGGTACCTCTATAAATCAGAATTTGTTCTTAACTTGTTTAAATTTGTCATGCTTTCATCACTTCCACAATCTGTTTTTGGAAGCCCTTAAAAAAAAAAAAAAAAAAAAAATCTCAAATCGTTTCAGATTCGTCTGCCATCAGATGAGACCCAATGCCTGACCTGTCCTGAAGGTACCAAGCCTGATCTGCTAAGACAGAACTGTCTCGAGATACCTGCAATGTTCATCGAGATCACCAGCACCTGGGCTATTGGTGCTATGGCACTCTCCTCTACTGGTAAGTCGAACTTACCTTCTCAAATTGAAGTTTATTTTTTTATTTATTTTTATTTTATTTTTTATTTTCAGAGGGAACTATAACTGCTAAGGTTTTATCATCCCAAAATCGAAGAGAGAAGGAAGACAGGATAGGAAAAAGCCAGCCGTTACGAGAACGAACATTATCCCATCAAGATAAAATCTGCCCCGGGCGAGAATCGAAAACGCGGCCTAGGGCTTACAAGGTAGACGAGCTACCAACCAAGCTAACCAAGTCAGGTGTATTTGTTCCAGGTCAGGTGTATTTGTTCCAGGTCAGGTGTATTTTTTCCCTCCATTCACAAAAAGCCCACTCAGAGACTTAGGCGTAAGGACAAACAGCCCTAAAGAATGGGTTATGCTTCTACAAATCTAAGGTGTATTTTCCTTTCGAGAAACTTTCCGAAATGGAACCGGTTCCCTCCTGGAAACTGAAATAGCGTTTGTACTAAACTCGATTGTACTAACGTTTGTTTGTACTAAACACCTCAGAAAAATTGTACCTTGACTGACTGAAGAAAGTGAGGTCTGAGTTTTTTAACTCTAAATCGCCAATATTTTGCACTTAATTTCTATGACTGCCAGATATTACTTTTAGTATATGCAATGTGGAACATTTTTTGTACATTTACTTCTTCACAATGTACCGATATGTATTGGGAAAAATCCTACAATGCTGCAGTGAGCATCAAAGTTGTGACATAATAACACAAAGAAATTGCATTTACATTTACATATAATATATTGAACACTTGTACATCCTGTATATCACGTCAAAACCACTTGAGAAAAACTGAGAGAAATGTGTACAATATACTGAAATTCAAGTCCATAGAATAGAGAGAGACAGATAGATAGATAGATAGATAGATAGATAGATAGATAGATAGATAAAGAGAGAGAGAGAGAGAGAGAGAGAGAGAGAGAGAGAGAGAGAGAGAGAGAGAGAGAGAGAGAGAGAGAGGGA
>NW_007378417.1:49077-57029 GCF_000475195.1 Diaphorina citri | reverse complement strand
CCTCTCCCTGTCCTATATTAACGACCCCCTTCCCAATTCAAGATCTCCCCCTCCCTCTCGCTGTCCTATATTAACGACCCCTACCCTATTAAAGATCTTCCCTCTCCAACTGTCCTATATTCACGACCCCCTACCCTATTGAAGATCTCCCCCTCTCCCCCCATGTCCTATATTAACGACCCCCTACCCTATTAACGTCCTCCCCTTCTCCCCATGTCTTATATTAACGACCCCCTTCCCAATTCAAGATCTCCCCCTCTCCCCCTGTCCTTTGTTAGCAACCCCTTACCCTATTCAAGATCCTCCCCCTCTCCCCCCCTGTCCTATATTAACGACCCCTACCCTATTAAAGATCCCCCTCCTCCAACTGTAGTAGCGCGGTCAAACTTTCTTGACTTGGCGGGGCGGAGCGCTACCGCGCTCCTTAATATCTCATAGCTGAAAACCGCCAAAAAGCGGTCAAAACCCGCCAAAAAGCGGTCAAAATGCCGCCAACCGTTGCACCGATCTTAACCAAAAGTTTCGTGTCGCGTCCTTGCCACATTTGACAACTGCATGCCAAATTTCAAGTCTCTAGCTCTTACCGTTCTCGAGATATTTTGTTTACAGACAGACAGAAGGACAAACAGACGGACAGACAGACAGCACTTATTTTCTATGACTGCCTGATATTACTTTTAGTGTATGCAATATGGAACATTTTTTGTACATTTACTTCTTCATAATTATTATGTATGTACATAGTTTGGACTTTTTTGTCTTCTTCAAAATGGCCCTTTTTCAGAGTCTGTTTGAAAGATCTTTCACTTTTCCTCGTGTTTTCCAGGAATCCTCATGACCTTACTGATAGTAGGAGTGTTCCGATTATGTTCGCGGATTTGGCAATTATGTTCGCGGATTCGCGTCCCGAATCGACATTTTGGATATTTGGCAAGCCTACCTATGTACATAGTTTGGACTTTTTTGTTCTCTTCAAAATGGCCCTTTTTCACAGTCTGTTTGAAAGATCTTTCACTTTTCCTCGTGTTTTCCAGGAATCCTCATGACTTTACTGATAGTTGGAGTGTTTATCCGACATAACAACACCCCTGTAGTGAAAGCAGCTGGTAGAGAACTTAGCTATGTGCTTCTGTTTGGTATACTCCTATGCTATCTGGTTACATTTGTGCTGGTTCTCAAGCCTAGTGATCTGGTGTGTGCTATTCAGAGGTAAGTTTAGGTTCCCCGATTTTTCTCACTCTGGCCTAAAAAAAACATGTAGCATTTTATGTTCTAGGTCAAAAATCTGGTGTGAGCATCACAATACTTTCTATTACATTAGAGAAAGAAAAAAATATTGACTCAATTAGCAACGTTGACTTTGGATATCTGGACGGATGACAGTCCGATTTTGACCAAATTGTTAGAGTCGCGTCCTTGGACCATACCGCGAAATCATATACAAAAATTCATAGCTCTCCGACAAACCGTTCTTGAGATATTTTGTATAGCTACACGTAGTTACATTCATATAATTCGTACGTTCGTACGTACATACTACGTATACAGACTAAAACGGATATTTCCACCCATTTCCCGATTTTGAATAGTTTCGCTATACTAATTGTGATAAAAAGTAGGAAGTAGCTTTTCTGAGTCTGAACTTTGTCAAACTTTCTCCACAAAGCCAGGTGGGGATTTTCTCCACACACGCTCTTCCACCCCACTCCTTTCTTTTACAGGACACTCTCCATCGAGACACTCCACCTAACGAGGCCATTAACAACCCCTCCCCCTATGTTAACGATCCCCTACCCTATTAAAGATCCCCCCTTCCTCTCCCTGTCCTATATTAACGACCCCCTTCCCAATTCAAGATCTCCCCCTCCCTCTCGCTGTCCTATATTAACGACCCCTACCCTATTAAAGATCTCCCCTCTCCAACTGTCCTATATTCACGACCCCCTACCCTATTGAAGATCTCCCCCTCTCCCCCCATGTCCTATATTAACGACCCCCTACCCTATTAACGTCCTCCCCTTCTCCCCATGTCTTATATTAACGACCCCCTTCCCAATTCAAGATCTCCCCCTCTCCCCCTGTCCTTTGTTAGCAACCCCTTACCCTATTCAAGATCCT
Organism: Diaphorina citri; assembly: GCF_000475195.1. Classification (NCBI taxonomy): domain Eukaryota; kingdom Metazoa; phylum Arthropoda; class Insecta; order Hemiptera; family Psyllidae; genus Diaphorina; species Diaphorina citri. The sequence continues at coordinate 54,911 of NW_007378417.1, read as the reverse complement.
CCCCCTCTCCCCCCCTGTCCTATATTAACGACCCCTACCCTATTAAAGATCCCCCCTCTCCAACTGTCCTATATTCACGACCCCCTACCCTATTGAAGATCTCCCCCTCTCCCCCCATGTCCTATATTAACGACCCCCTACCCTATTAACGTCCTCCCCTTCTCCCCATGTCTTATATTAACGACCCCCTTCCCAATTCAAGATCTCCCCCTCCCTCTCGCTGTCCTATATTAACGACCCCTACCCTATTAAAGATCTCCCCTCTCCAACTGTCCTATATTCACGACCCCCTACCCTATTGAAGATCTCCCCCTCTCCCCCCATGTCCTATATTAACGACCCCCTACCCTATTAACGTCCTCCCCTTCTCCCCATGTCTTATATTAACGACCCCCTTCCCAATTCAAGATCTCCCCCTCTCCCCCTGTCCTTTGTTAGCAACCCCTTACCCTATTCAAGATCCTCCCCCTCTCCCCCCCTGTCCTATATTAACGACCCCTACCCTATTAAAGATCCCCCCTCTCCAACTGTCCTATATTCACGACCCCCTACCCTATTGAAGATCTCCCCCTCTCCCCCCATGTCCTATATTAACGACCCCCTACCCTATTAACGTCCTCCCCTTCTCCCCATGTCTTATATTAACGACCCCCTTCCCAATTCAAGATCTCCCCCTCCCTCTCGCTGTCCTATATTAACGACCCCTACCCTATTAAAGATCTCCCCTCTCCAACTGTCCTATATTCACGACCCCCTACCCTATTGAAGATCTCCCCCTCTCCCCCCATGTCCTATATTAACGACCCCCTACCCTATTAACGTCCTCCCCTTCTCCCCATGTCTTATATTAACGACCCCCTTCCCAATTCAAGATCTCCCCCTCTCCCCCTGTCCTTTGTTAGCAACCCCTTACCCTATTCAAGATCCTCCCCCTCTCCCCCCCTGTCCTATATTAACGACCCCTACCCTATTAAAGATCCCCCCTCTCCAACTGTCCTATATTCACGACCCCCTACCCTATTGAAGATCTCCCCCTCTCCCCCCATGTCCTATATTAACGACCCCCTACCCTATTAACGTCCTCCCCTTCTCCCCATGTCTTATATTAACGACCCCCTTCCCAATTCAAGATCTCCCCCTCCCTCTCGCTGTCCTATATTAACGACCCCTACCCTATTAAAGATCTCCCCTCTCCAACTGTCCTATATTCACGACCCCAGAGAGAGAGAGAGAGAGAGAGAGAGAGAGAGAGAGAGAGAGAGAGAGAGAGAGAGAGAGAGAGAGGGAGAGAGAGAGGGAGAGGGAGAGGGAGAGGGAGATATAAAGATAAATAAAGCCACCTATCCTTAGGAACATTGTTTGTTCCCGGATAGATGGGCAGTGTGTGCCGTTCTTGTATGAACGTGAAAATAAAGGCCATAATAAAATAAATTATGATGATAATCTCTTGTGTTCTCCAGGTTCGGTGCTGGATTCTGTTTTACCGTGGTCTACGCCGCTCTGCTCACCAAAACCAATCGGATATCCAGGATATTCAACGCGGGTAAACGTACCGCTAAACGGCCCAACTTTATCACACCCAAGTCTCAGCTCATGATCTGCGGTGGCCTAGTCAGTGTTCAGGTAAATGACGAAAAACCACTCTATTTCGTATGAAATCGGCCGGGCGGAGCACTTCTTGTTAGGGTGCCTGTCCGGTCCGAACATTGTCGATCATCCTGGCTATGATGATTTTGTTGGTGGGAATCCGGAACAACTCTGTGGAGGTCTTTCCAAACCAGGCTCTGAGGTTTGCGAGCCATGAGATTCTTCGGAAGTCGTTCGCCTTGGATTTTGCCATGTAGGATGCACTGGGCGGCGCACAGTGAGGAAAAAAGGCCAAAAATTTAAGAGAAATCCGTACCTTAAAAGTGGATCGTGATATCGCCCTGGTAATAGCTGCTAACCAACTCAGGAACTAGCTTAACTCCATACACAAAAAACCCACTCTAAAACGGTGTAAGGGCAAACAGTTCTAAGAGATGAGTTGAGCTTTAAATACGGATCTATAAATCAGGAAGGGAAAATACATTAGAAATATACAGGATGTTCCACAAGTCCTAGCTATGGCCTCGTAGGACCTTTTCAATTTTGATTCTTCCTATAGGAAAGGGCCTCAAAATTCAAAAAATGAATTTTAAAAATTGCCGCCGGGACAGCTATCTCACGTCGTCCGAGCTCATCCTAGCCCGTTACATAAACACACCGTCAAGGACAATATAGGAGTTCTGAAAATGAACCTTATCTGTTTAGGATAAATTCTGCCCCATGTTGGGAATCAAACCCGCAACTTAGCATTTCCAAGGCAGTTATCTTACAAGCTGACTAGGCTAACACTAAATTGGAAAAAAGTGAAAAATTTTCCATTTCGTCCATTTTTTGTATTTTATTATTCACTTCCCCTCCTTTTCTTTTGGATTTTTTTGGATTTGAGTGAAAAAATTTTCACCTCTGTTTAGGATAAATTCTGCCCCATGTTGGGAATCAAACCCGCAACTTAGCATTTCCAAGGCACTTATCTTCCAAGCTGACTAGGTTAACACTAAAGTCTTTAGTGAGAAGGTAGTGATGGGAAAAATGAAACTTTTCAGGGCTCCGGATCCCAAGTTTCGAAACGCTCTAAGGTTTCGGATCTGAGTTTTGAAACTGAAACTTGAAACTTTCGGGTCCGTTACGTAACGAAGCAGACTAAGCAGGGAGCTCCCAGGGAGCTGAAACTGAAACCTAGGTTTCAGTTTCAGTAGGTATCGACATAGTTTGTAGTGCGCTTGCGCTTCTGAGATTTCATAGGGTGTCATAATTAGGGATGTAAATGAGTTGCAAATATATCGATAAATCGATATATCGATATATCGGCCCCTCAAATATATCGATATCGATATATCGGGGGAAATATATCGATATATCGCCGATATATCGATATATTTAACATTTTTTCTTGTTTTGGGGGTTACAAGATATTTACACTGCGTTTTACGATAATAAGGCTACTTTTAGACCCTAGAGTTGCTTGAAATACCTAAATTATTTAGTAAAAAAAAAAAAAAAAAAAAAAAAAAACAGATTGTTTATTATTTGTAATATGTTAACTTTCTTATTAGTTTGTTCAAAATTCACTTCTAATTACTTCCCAATCTTCCCAATGTTTTGAATAACAAGAATCTGGAAAAATTTGATTCCCACCTGGGTTGGATTGTATCCTAAACTGATAAGGTTCGTTCTCGGAACGACTGAAAAAGAAAAACTCTCCTGTCCTCTTTTCAAGCATCTTCTTTTTTACTTTTTTTTTTCTACAAACTACAAAGCAGGGTCCACACGTTCAACATTATAAAGTCCTCAAAAAATCCAAATCCAACAGCGAAAAATTATTTTAAAGGCTGAAAATTCAATTTTTATTTGACGTTCCAAGGAAAAATGTAAAACATTTGCCTCTGATTCTTTTAAAAAATTGCTTATTTTGCCATGTTTTGAAAATATAAATGCCATATTTTCCCAAAATAAGTGCCATATTGCCATGTTCTTTAGTGCCATATTTTGGAAAGCGATTATGTTCGCGGGTTTCGCGATTATGTTCGCGGATTTCGCGATTATGTTCGCGGATTTCGCGATTATGTTCGGGGATTTCGCGATTATGAACGGGAAAATTTGCACCACCATTTTCGTGTTCCTGGTAAAAAGACCTTTAATTTGATATATAGGTCGACCAGGTTTGGATATGTCCTTCTATGGGCACAGACCGACAGACAGACAGAAGACACCGAGGCGAATACAATAGTCCGTCCCTTATACCTTTTTAGTCCGTCCTTCCTTTATTATTATTACTATTGTAATAATAAAGGAAGGACGGACTAAAAATGTACGATATTTCTAGCAGTTTTCAAATTTTCTAGCAGTGTACGGCTGTACGGTAATTTGGGAGGATCAATCTGGCAACACTGGGATAGTATGGGATGGGATCAATCTGGCATAGTGCCATAGTATAGCCTATACTGCCTATAGCGATTTAGCGACGTAAAAAGGTGTGTAAAGATCTAGCAAGTCGGGATCCAATCAATCAAAATTGTTTCATGATAAATAATCAATAGGTAAATTGATTTTAGTAACTACTGTTGATATACTTTATCTACTTGCTTATATCAGTAGGCAATAGTCTTGAATAGTCGGATGCAACTGCAACTGATGCAAGACACCGAAGGTACTTAGGTACAAAAAAATATATCGATATATATCGATATATCGACGAAAAATATATCGATATATATCGGTTTTCGATATATCGCAACATCCCTAGTCATAATTCAAGTTTCGAAACTTTAACTCAGTGGTTTCATGAAACCGGATCCGTATTCTCGGTTTCGAAACAGTTTCATGAGACACATCACCATGAGAAGGTTTTACTCTTCATTTGGATACAGTAAGCACCTCCTCAGATTAACATTATCCAGCCTGAGTGGAGCCAGGAAAAACTGTGTTAAAAATATTCTACTTACTTATATACATCTTGTTCTCCTGAGCTCTATACAGACCTCTTATCACTTACCTTGTCACCTATTGTTTGTATGTATACTGTGTAGGTACTTGTTTAGTTACCTACCAGGTACCTGTGTACACTGTACCTACCTACACACCTACTTATCAGTATCAGGTGTACACATATTGAGGAACATTTGATTTTGTGATAGCTTTCAATCAGTGAATTGTTTTCAAAATTTATTGGGTACTTTAATATCTTCCTTTCTAATCTGAGGTAAATCATTTCACCAGTATCAGGTGTACACATATTGAGGAACATTTGATTTTGTGATAGCTTTCAATCAGTGAATTGTTTTCAAAATTTATTGGGTACTTTATTATCTTCCTTTCTAATCTGAGCTAAATCATTTCACTGAGATTTCACTAATGGGAGAATTCAAAAAAATCCAAAAAGGAGGATTTTTTAAAAATTTCTGTTTGTATCATTAAAAACTTCTTTTCATTTCACTGGTTACATTGTTATAACATACTATATATTTGTTGTTGGTTGGTTAACTTTGCAGTCCCATGGAATCTTCCTATATAAATACCTATTAGTAAGTACCTACCTACAAAATACATTTAAACTATAGTGGTTCTGTGAACTGTAGATTGAGAATAATTATAGATCAAGTCCAGGATGAAGATTCTTGGGTTATTAATCCTGTGCTGTCTGGGTTACATCTGGTGTGAAACGGTCACTATCAAACAAGGAAAAGTAAGAGGCACCCAGTTCGAATCCCGCGGTGGCAGGAAGTTCCATGCTTTCCTCGGTATTCCCTATGCGAAACCTCCAGAGGGTGAACTTCGGTTCAAGGTAAGAACTTCACTTTTTTTTAAATTTTGTAGTAGTGTTTTTACTTTTTGGGGGGGGTCCCAAAACAGGACTGTATTTGGGTCTAAATACAGTCCTGTTTTGGGTCCTCTGGGTCTAAATACGGTCCTGTTTTGGGTCTTTTTAAACTTTTTCTTTTAAGAGGTTTGACAGAGGGAACTGTAACTGCTAGGGTTTTATCGTCCCGAAATTGAAGAGAGAAGGAAGACAGGATAGGAGAAAGCCAGCCGTTCCGAGAACGAACATTATCCCATCAGGATAAAATCCGCCCCGGGCGGGAATCGAACCCGCGGCCTAGCGCTTACAAGGCAGACGCACTACCAACTAAGCTAACTAGGCTGACTGGGGGACCTTAAACAGCCTGAAATTTCCCTTGCTACAGAAATGGTTTCAGGCCCCCTTGATGAACCTAGGCCTGATGACCCCCTCCCCTCTGGAAGCCCCTGGA
>NW_007378417.1:17313-48845 GCF_000475195.1 Diaphorina citri | reverse complement strand
AGTGTATTTTTTATTTTTTTTTTTGTTGAAAATCTTACATAATTCACCAACGCCACGTTTTACCTGTTAGACTCATCAGACAGGAAAACGGTGCCGATTGTTTCACCAGGTAGAACGGGCAAGAAGCCATAAGATCTTTTATAGTGAAAAAACTATGTATCTTTCGTGACTTTGTCTGGTTTCCATTCGTGACGTTTTACTGTGAGTATTTTAAGATGATAACTTGTATTTAAATTCTTTATTTCGTATTGTGAATGGCAACTCTAAAAAACTAAGTTTTTACACGTGAGGAAGTTTGTATTGTAGCTCTGTGATAGGTAAAATGTACGCGTCTATTGAGCGTTTGGTTTAGTCTTTTTACTTCTTCTAGGTATCTAGTATCTATAAAACATTTTGTTAATATAATAACAAGTTGTACCTTTATTTTATTTCATTTGTTTGGAAAATTCTATGGGTGGGCAAAATGGACAGGCCGTGTCCATTTTGCCCACCATATGCGGGCAAAACGGTTTTTTGTAGAGGTCTAGGAGATGGCGTTTTATAACAGATATGGAATGTTTAGACATGAGCAAGTGCTACCACATGAAAGAAATGTTAGTGTGCTACCATATGAAAACTCAAAGGGTTCAAAAACGTATGCTATAAAAAATACAAAAATCAATTTCCCTTAAGGTGTCCGTTTTGCCCACCCTTCCCCTACCTACCTTTCTACTTTCCAAGTATGTAGGTACCTATAGGAATAGACGACTGTTTCTTTATTCCTGAGGTGGGTGCCCCTATAGGAATAGACAACTGTTTATTCCTGAGGTGGGTGCCAAATATTGAGTTCCCGTAGGGGTTCCCTTATCTAAGTTGATAACTTTGTACCTAATTGACCTGGGCATCAAATTACGTTAATTTGGTACCTACCAATTAAATAAATATAAACATTTTTCCGGGTTCTTGTTATTCCGGGTTCAAAACAAATAGGTACAGAGATTAGAGAGGTACTCAAACCTATGCACCTAATACTGATAAGATAAGCGTTCTTAGAACTATACACATAAACAATCTACTTCTTTTTAATTTCTAATATTTACTGCTGTATGGGAGTGAAGCTTGGACAATGGGCTGAAAATTCAATTTTTATTTGACGTTCCAAGGAAAAATGTAAAACATTTGCCTCTGATTCTTTTAAAAAATTGCTTATTTTGCCATGTTTTGAAAAAATAAATGCCATATTTTCCCAAAATAAGTGCCATATTGCCATGTTTTTTAGTGCCATATTTTCATTTTGGAAAAATAAGTGCTATATTCTGAACTTCTCTGATAATAAGTGATAAGTGTGGACCTTGCTTAGTAACTTCCTCATAAACATTTCAGAACCCAGAGCCTCATCCTGGCTGGGAAGGAGAATTCGATGCTACTTCAGAAGGAGCTATGTGCGTGCAGGAAATGACACTTGTGCCTCGCTTCCATAGTATTCCGATGGGTGAAGAGAACTGTCTCTTTCTCAATGTACACACGCCTGAGGTAGGAGCCCATTGCCCAATATTGAGGATCTACAGGGCCAGTTACTCAAACTCAGACCGCCTGACAGACCTCGATTTTACAGATCCGCCTCCTTTGGAATCAATTTCCACATTTCAGTAATCTTTTTACACTGGTAATGCCGCCACTGGTCGCTACTCAATTAAAGTAGCTACTCAATTGTCCTCAGGAGACTGAGCGCACCCCGGACTCCAAGCACAGAACCGAAAAAACTTCGACTCTGTCGGGAATCGAACCCGGGACCTCCGGCATGCAAGCCTAGTGTGATACTCATTCGACCACGGAGGTTACCTAGCATTTTCTTCTCCTTTTGCCCCAGATAAATCCGACAAAGAAGTTACCTGTTCTGGTTTGGATTTATGGCGGCGCTTTCCAAATGGGAGACAGTGGCAATATGACGTATGGACCTTACTATCTAATGGACAGGGACTCAAACTCAGACCGCCTGACAGACCTCGATTTTACAGATCCGCCTCCTTTGGAATCAATTTCCACATTTCAGTAATCTTTTTACACTTGTAATGCCCCCACTGGTCGCTACTCAAAGCGTGCATCTCTAGAGTGTGACCGGAGTCTCCCATACAAATCTCAGCCGGCAGGAGGGTAATTCATGCATAATGGCTGCCGTCCTTAATGTGTTAAAGCAAACCGTCTGACTTTTCTACCTCGTCTGCCTTGTGTTTTCCAGATGTTCTCTGACGTTCTCATCAATCATTGCGTCATGCAAGCGGCTGAACATTACTCTGGTCCGGTCTATTTCTACATGTACAATTATCAAGCTGCCATCTCCTGGACTTCGGTGTTTGGGAACTGCTCCATACCTTTAGGTGAGACTCTGGGATATACATTGGGTGTTACTCTGCAATATACATTGGGTGTTACTCTGGAATATACATTGGGTGATACTCTGGAGAAACTCCGTTTCACGAAACAATTTCACGTGACCACACAAACGAAAGAAATATTTTTCAATCAATCAATGAGTTGATGGATTCTGATAGAAACGAGGTGATTTTTCTCTAGTTTATTGAAAATAGGAGCATAAGCTTGTAGGAAAGTGAAACTGAAGGAACCGGCGTGCATCTCTAGAGTGTGACCGGAGTCTCCCATACAAATCTCAGCCGGCAGGAGGGTAATTCATGCATAATGGCTGCCGTCCTTTATATGCTAGGAAAGGCCCTGCCTTGAGTTTCACTGGAAGGAGAAGAAGGGAGGGGAGGGGGGGTTGGAAACAAAAATGTGGACAGGGATGTGGTCTATGTTAATTTGAACTACAGATTAGGTGTACTAGGTATGTTCTATTGGAAATGACGGGCTCTTTCTTCAATTGAAGATACTTCAATAAAAGTGTTTCACTGCCTTTCGTACATAGCGATAAAAATGAAACATCTGCTGCATTGAAGACTTTACATGTCTGTGTTCTAGCATGCCTATCAGAGCTGTGACATAAATTTGGATTCAGATAAAATCCGTATATTCGGATAAATTACAGCTCTAATGCCTATCCCTTGCCTTATCCCTCATCAGATGGGCGAGAAGAGCCACAAAGCTTCCACTAGGCTGCTGTATAGCTGTGCGTTATTGAGGACAAAATCGAGTAGCTCATTGAAAAGAAATGTCTCCCATTTTTCTTTCAGGATTCTTGAGCTTTGAAACGCCATCTCTCTCAGGAAACTTTGGTCTGAAAGATCAACAGTTGGCACTTCAATGGGTTAAAGACAACATCGAATCATTCGGTGGAGACTCAAACTCAATCACGGTCTTCGGTGAAAGCGCTGGAGCTGCGAGCGTACACTACCATCTCCTGTCACCCAAATCTAGAGGTAAGAACGATTCAGTGGCAAGTTTCGCAGAAGCTTAGTACATCCTTTAGGGCTATTTAGCTCCTACACCTAAGCCTTAGATTGAGCTTTTTGGGTGTGATTCAGTGGCAAACTTCTATTGTTATCTGCGGTAAAACATGTCTTGAACACTTTCGCGGTAGAACTGCGGCAAATTTGTTACTTGATGAAAATGATGAGTGCGCCTAGATTTTCCAGCCGTTCCCAGGGTTCAATCACAGCCGAGGTATGAAATTTTATCCTCAATATTATTTGAGACTTTGACCAGAATACCTCATAGTGGTAGCCTACTGCTGGAGTGAAGGGACTTTTTAGTCCTATGCGAGCAGCATAAATAAGCACTATTATTATTATTTCAATCTAATATCGTGAATTTTATTACGTATTGCTAAATAAAATTACTACTTTTAAGTAGTAAAAAAAAATTTTCCCCCCCAAAAAAAAAAAAAAAAAAAAACTAACTGATTTGTTCTGAACTCTACAGGGGTGGCACATGCAGATGAATTGATCAACTTGTTCAATTTAGATTCCCTATTCCCTGATCATCAATTAGAAGGCAGTGATCTAGAAGCGTCCAAAACCATGGTCAAGCTGTGGACAGATTTCGCTGACAAAGGGTAAGTTTCAAGCTGGATCTTTCGAGGCACACATTCTCACACTCGTATTTATGAACAAGAATGATCGTTCTTAGATCAGTCTCAAGTCAAAATTGACCAATCAAATGCCTTGAGACTATGCTTAGCACGAACTTAAGAGCCAGCATTTTGTTCATAAATATTAGGGTCAGTTTATAAGCATCAGTGTCTATACTAAGGTCGTTCGGCATAGCCCGAAACATGTCCCCTGTTAAAACTTCTTCTTTTTCGTCCTACCAAAATTCTTTAAATAAGCTCTGGTCGCGGTCGTATGGACTCTATGGGTAGTTCACATTTGCAGAAGCACCTTTAGACTACGAAACATGGGTTCCTGGGGACATAGAGGACTCACAAAGTCAGGGAACATTCAGGATCCAAAACCGTAAAGGCTCACAATGGAAGAAAAGACCAGTGGTTGAGTTGCAGATCCTTCAAGAGAATCCTGCCGCTTAAAAGCCATAAAGAAACAAAAAAACAAGTAATACTAATGATGAAAAAAATAAATGAAAGAAATCTTAGACACACAGACCAAGAGAATTATTGGGACGAGCTATTTTTAGAACTGCGTGTGACCTACAACCTGAACAATATTGTTTTCATTTCATATTTTCAACACTCGCGAAGCTAGGAGATTGGATACTTACAGTACGAAACGAAGTTATTAGGGATTCAGTGAAATGTAGATCTCAGAATACAGACGGGGACTTACATGGCCGGATCGGGTCCAACTAGAATAGAATAGAATATACCCTGCTTTTACTGCCAGAATGAGACTGAAAAGTCCCTTTACTCCCGCAGTCTAAGCAAGGTCTCATGTATTTGGTACAATATTTTCAAAAATAAATTACAATTTACTTAAATAGACCCTTGCTTAAATTTAAAAAAAAGATAAAAAATTCTAATGAAATCTCCGGAAGTGGCAGGTCATCCGTCCTGAATAGACCGATGAATGTTTAACCCTTTAATGCGCGAAGTGCCATATCTGGCGCAAATCATACCTCTCATTATTTATTAGCTGTTAAGGTGTGTCCAAACATGGCCGACGGCCGTCGATCAATGTGGATCGCGAGGTGACTATGTTGTCGAGGCAGTGTAGACGGTTCAGTCGACATCGATCGATGGCCGGTCGACTATGTATGGATAATGAATATACCTTTAGAGCTAGTTCCCTTTTCTTAACCTTGCTCTGGATCCACCAATCAGATTGTTCACTTGGGAGCTTGGGACGGACGACTACCAAATTTCTTCTCCTCCTTGTTTGGAGAATATACCGAGATTTTCACAGCCACACTTGAATGTCCTTTTCATTTTGTTCCAGGGTTCCCATTTCTCCGAATCCCTATCAAGCGGCATCATTCATATGGCCCCCGTTCGATGTCCGGACTGGCAAGGCTTATCTGCACATACACCAGAATGGACTCGCTATAGAAGAGCAGCCGTTCGAGGAGCGTCATAAATTTGTGAGCTCGCTACCTTTCAAGTTCCATAAACTAGTCAAGTCCAAGTCAAATGCAAAGACGTCCAAGTCAAATGCAAAGACAGAGCTTTGATCTCATTGGATGGATATGCGAGGCATAAAGAAAGCCTTTGTGGAATGTTTTTCAGCAGCCGTTCGAGGAGCGTCATAAATTTGTGAGCTCGCTACCTTTCAAGTTCCATAAACTAGTCAAGTCCAAGTCAAATGCAAAGACAGAGCTTTGATCTCATTGGATAGATATGCGAGGCATGTAGCATAAAGAAAGCCTTTGTGGAATGTTTTTCATATATATACCAAATACAAAATTTGTATTAATGACTGTTGTGTTTTTTCATACTAATTAATGTTTTTCATATAGAAATACTAATGCTGTTGTTGTTGTTTACTAATGCAAAGGAATTGATTATTATGTCATTTTCCTAGAAATACTAATGTTTCCCATATGCAAATACATACGACTGTTTTTCATAAATATACAAATGTTTTTCATATACAAATACAAATATTTTTCATATACATACAAATACAAATGTTTTCGATTTACAAATATACAAAAGTTAAGTAACCCAGTCTAGTTAGCTTGGAGGGTAGCGCGTCTGCCTTGTAAGCGCTAGGTCGCGGGTTCGATCCCGCCAAGGGTGGTTCTTTTCCCAAACAGATGAGGTTCCTTATCGGAACGGCTTTCTCTTATCCTGTCTTCCTTCTCTCTTGGCTTTCGGGACAAGAGGAGTCAATTTATGAACATATTGTATGTGTTATACGTATGTTCTACCAGTCACTCAACGAATTCTCGTTATTCAGACATTCAGACTCGATAATAATAGATCCTTTGGTCTCATTTGGTCCTGTGGTTGAACCCCCTCATGATGAGGCATTCATCAGTCAGCATCCTTACCTGCTCCAGACCGACCCCTCCATACCTCTCATCATAGGATATAACAGGGATGAAGGTAACCTTATGGAATTTAAATTATCGCCTGGCCTATTAGAATATCGACCGACTTCCATTACTTATCGCCTAGCCTAACGTTATGCTTTGACCGTCCAAGAGAACGATCTGATTGGTGGTCAAATCCCCAGAGCGATGTTAGGAAAAGTTAACCAGCTCTGACAGCGAATAAGAGTTGAGATTTCCTGAACTTCTTTGGGACGGACCACTAGTAACTTACCTACAAAACTTGTAACTGCTAGTCTAGTTAGCTTGGTTGGTAGCGCGTCTTCCTAGTAAGCGCTAGGCCGCGGGTTCGATTACCGCCCTGGGCGGATTTTATAATGAACGGATAATTTTCGTTCTCGGCTTCTCGGCTGGCTTTCTCCTATCCTGTCTGTCTTCTCTCTTCGATTTCGGAACGATAAGACCTTAGCTGTTACAGTTCTCTCTATCAAAACTTCAAACCTCTTCAAAATAAAGTTCCCTCTATGAAACCTCTTGAAAATAATAACGTGTAACTTTCTCATTCTCAGGCGCCATTCGGACTTCAAAGCTGTGTGCAGACGACATGCTAGAAATGAATCAGTTGAATGCTCGCTGGGACCGGTATCTCCCCCTCACAGTCCTGTTGAAACACAACGTCGAGCAGAAGGACATGCAGCGTGTCATGGAAAGTCTGAGGGAGTACTACTTGGCAGGTCGAAAAGTCGACAAGCACAATATCCGAGGAATGACGGATGTAAGTATGGAAAGAAGAAGAGTTTTTTCAAGAGGTTTGATAGAGGGAACTGTAACTGCTAAGGACTTAACGTCCCGAAAGCGAAGAGAGAAGGAAGACAGGATAGGAGATAGCCAGCCGTTCCGAGAACGAACTTTATCCGTTCCTCGCTCCAAATTAGCTCCAGGCGGGAATCAAACCCGTGACCAAGAGATTACAACACGGCAGACGCACTATCCTTCAAGCTAACTAGGCTGGTAGATAAGAAAAAGAACGAAATACTCGTAAATTTAATACATATTATTAGACAGTCGATGTCTTTAAGTGAGTTTATGTACAGCTTTAACATCAACTCATTTTTGCCTGGGTCTTCAACCTGAACTGAATTTTGTCAATGCAAATTACTGAAGGTTCGTCCAGATATCCACTGCATTCGTGACATATTCCACCGGATATGCACCTTAACACATTAAGGACGGCGTGCATCTCTAGAGATGCACAGTACCGCTTCCCAGGGGACGGCGTGCATTTCTAGAGGGTGACACCCATTTTTTCGTAAAATCACTGTGAGCCCCTCAAGATTCATGCTACAATGTAATTTTCTATCTAGGATTAAAGAGCAGGCTCTGCCGAACCGTGTGGTATTCATAGGACTTGGATACCGTGAAGTATAAGGCTGTGGTGAACGGAAATAAATATCTCCATGCAGTGAGATACCCATTTCTGCAAGTCTCTCACGATGCACGCTCAGTTTTCTCTATAGACTTAGATAGACTCAGTTTCCTAGGGGACGGCGTGCATCTCTAGAGTGTGACCGGAGTCTCCCATACAAATCTCAGCCGGCAGGAGGGTAATTCATGCATAATGGCTGCCGTCCTTAATGTGTTAAAGCAAACCGTCTGACTTTTCTACCTCGTCTGCCTTGTGTTTTCCAGATGTTCTCTGACGTTCTCATCAATCATTGCGTCATGCAAGCGGCTGAACATTACTCTGGTCCGGTCTATTTCTACATGTACAATTATCAAGCTGCCATCTCCTGGACTTCGGTGTTTGGGAACTGCTCCATACCTTTAGGTGAGACTCTGGGATATACATTGGGTGTTACTCTGCAATATACATTGGGTGTTACTCTGGAATATACATTGGGTGATACTCTGGAGAAACTCCGTTTCACGAAACAATTTCACGTGACCACACAAACGAAAGAAATATTTTTCAATCAATCAATGAGTAGATGTATGGCAGTTTTTTGAAACATACTGCGAGAAGATTAAGTGAAAAGTGGGCGAAGTCGTATTCATGGGTGTTGGGATGGCTAAAGGTGAAAGTTGAGATATCGGTGGTGCGGGCGATTTCAATGAGAGTGAGAGGTTCGAGGAAGAAGTTGAGATTCATTGAGTGTGAGGACGGAGCAGGAATGGTACAGTTGGATAATTGAATAAAGTAATACGATGATATGGCTATATAAAAAAAAAATCAATGAGTTGATGGATTCTGATAGAAACGAGGTGATTTTTCTCTAGTTTATTGAAAATAGCATAAGTTTGTAGGAAAGTGAAACTGAAGGAACTGGATTCTCGAGTTTCGTGAAGTCCACAAACATGAATTGCGCAGAAATGCATGCGCACAAACAGATTAATGTGTTGACTAAACCTCTTGAAAATAATAACGTGTAACTTTCTCATTCTCAGGCGCCATTCGGACTTCAAAGCTGTGTGCAGACGACATGCTAGAAATGAATCAGTTGAATGCTCGCTGGGACCGGTATCTCCCCCTCACAGTCCTGTTGAAACACAACGTCGAGCAGAAGGACATGCAGCGTGTCATGGAAAGTCTGAGGGAGTACTACTTGGCAGGTCGAAAAGTCGACAAGCAGAATATCCGAGGAATGACGGATGTAAGTATGGAAAGAAGAAGAGGAGTTTTTTCAAGAGGTTTGATAGAGGGAACTGTAACTGCTAAGGACTTAACGTCCCGAAAGCGAAGAGAGAAGGAAGACAGGATAGGAGATAGCCAGCCGTTCCGAGAACGAACTTTATCCGTTCCTCGCTCCAAATTAGCTCCAGGCGGGAATCAAACCCGTGACCAAGAGATTACCACACGGCAGACGCACTATCCTACAAGCTAACTAGGCTGGTAATAGCCAGCCGTTCCGAGAACGAACTTTATCCGTTCCTCGCTCCAAATTAGCTCCAGGCGGGAATCAAACCCGTGACCAAGAGATTACAACACGGCAGACGCACTATCCTTCAAGCTAACTAGGCTGGTAGATAAGAAAAAGAACGAAATACTCGTAAATTTAATACATATTATTAGACAGTCGATGTCTTTAAGTGAGTTTATGTACAGCTTTAACATCAACTCATTTTTGCCTGGGTCTTCAACCTGAACTGAATTTTGTCAATGCAAATTACTGAAGGTTCGTCCAGATATCCACTGCATTCGTGACATATTCCACCGGATATGCACCTTAACACATTAAGGACGGCGTGCATCTCTAGAGATGCACAGTACCGCTTCCCAGGGGACGGCGTGCATTTCTAGAGGGTGACACCCATTTTTTCGTAAAATCACTGTGAGCCCCTCAAGATTCATGCTACAATGTAATTTTCTATCTAGGATTAAAGAGCAGGCTCTGCCGAACCGTGTGGTATTCATAGGACTTGGATACCGTGAAGTATAAGGCTGTGGTGAACGGAAATAAATATAAAAAAAAAAAAAAAAAAAATGGAGGGAACTGTAACAACTGAGGTCCCGAACTCGAAGAGAGAAGAAGGACAAGGATAGTAGAAAACCAGCCGTTCCAAGAACGAACCTTATCTGTCCGCCTCGGACGGGAATCACCTCGAGCTTACAAGACAGGCCGATACCCTCCAAGCTAACTAGGTTTGTGGCCAAAACAAAGTGACGCGAAGTTAAGAGATTCGAAATATTTTCAAACCATTTAACTGAGATATAACATATTGATGGTAGACTCAGTAACTTTGTGAAGGTTCATTTTAAATAGGTATCTAAATATGAAAATAACTTTTACTCTTCACTGGTAATATTTCGAAAAACCAGTGAAGAGTAAAAGTTATTTTCATATTTAGATACCTATTCAAACCAAGAACAAAGCCAGTCCAACGTAACTGATAGCAGCCAGCCGAAGGAAGTTCCTGAAGAGTTGAAACGGTTCTTCAAAATGGTTCAGTTTGGTGTGCCAGTCCAAGCTGTCAAGCTGAAGATGAAAGCAGAAGGCTTTGATCCGAGTCTGATTGATAGTTGACTTTGTCTGGTAAGCAGAAGAACATGGGTTCGATCCCAGTCAAGGCATGTGGTTTTCTCATTTGACACTACTTACCTGTGTTTGTAGAACAACGCCAGTACAGCCTCTTTTTGACTTTATACAAAATTTATTTTTTATCAGCAACCTCTATCAGGGTCCAAAGCAGAAGGCTTTGATCCGAGTCTGATTGATAGTTGACTTTGTCTGGTAAGCAGAAGAACATGGGTTCGATCCCAGTCAAGGCATGTGATTTTCTCATTTGACACTACTTACCTGTGTTTGTAGAACAACGCCAATACAGTCTCTTTTTGACTTCATACAAAATTTGTTTTTTGTCAGCAACCTCTATCAGGGTCCAAACAGTGATGTACTTTAGAGGCAATGCTCCCAATATGGCCCTGCCTAAAGAGTCAGGAGATAATTGAAATTTCACCCATTCAAAGCAATGTACAGGCAAAAGTAAAATTTTATTCATACCTATAGATTAATAATTACTTTCTCTCTCTCTCTTTCGCTCTCTCTCTCTCTCCCTTATCTCACTACATTGGAGGTCCCCAATACAGAGCAAGCATCACAATAGAATTATTATGTACCTAAATAACTATATGATTACATATATATAATATAGGTACTTCATATGTATGTAGGCGTGGCTTTGGTACCTCTCTCTAGTTCCCTTGACATACACACTCAACCAAGGGAGGCATTTTCAAGGATCCCAATAGAAACCTTGAGAGAGCATTCTAGTTATTTAGTATGTTAAACTGTCAAGATGAAAATTAAGGGGTAGAAATCGTAGAAACAGCTATTTTGTATGATGAACTGTATAATTTAAAAAAATCAAGGAAGAGGGAACGCCTATATGATGAATATGTGTAGCAGGAATTTGTATTCTCATGAAGAAGGACAAAAGAAGAATTAAAATGTTCAAACAAATGGCGGAAAGCTCTCTATTTGAAGTTTGAACAGTTACTCAAAAGACCATTTCCCTAAACTCATTCGAACAAAATGGCATTGTAACTATAAGTCAAAAGAGTTCAACTTCGTTTTCTCTTCGATTTCGTGGCGATAAAACCTTGGCTGTCACAGTTCCCTCTATCAAACCTCTAAAAAATCTGATTGACTAATATTTTTTAACCAACATTTAAAATTATTGAAAAATTCCTTCAAGAGAAAGCTGCAGTTTAACTTAAACCAAGTTTAAACTGAGACTGTAGACCCGGGCATACAACTGAGTATCGTCTCATATTTTATAGTTTATACTGATTAGAGAACAATGGGATGAGCTCTGAATTTCTCAACATGTTAACTGAGAATTTACAAATCCGAGTAGAACCGAATTGGAATTCTGCCAGCAGAATGCGATAAACACCAAAACATAAAAAAAAAGAAGAAATGACCTCGGCCCTTTTCTGTATTTTTGTCCCAAAGAAATGAATTCCCTATGCTGACGTGAAAATTAATTTGTGTCTTTTCAGTTGAAGTGAAGAGTCGAACTCTCAGTCTATGGCTTGGAATTCGCTTGGATCTTCTTCTTCCTCTTCTTTCACTTTGCCATTTTCCCTATTTCATTTGGGGTCGGCATTTCCCTCTTTTAATCCCTACCTTCACAATCCTCTATCCAGTATATTCACTGCTTCCTCTCCTCTCCATCCCCTTTCTCTTAAATCCTCGTAAACTTCATTTCTCCACCTTAACTTTGATCTTCCTCTCTTTCCTCCCACGTCCAGTTCAGGAAAACCTATCCCTTATTACGTACATATGCGATGTATTTCTCATGTGTATTTCTTGGCCGCGAAGTCTAATGATGAAGTGATGAGTCACATTGTCACATATATGTTCGAACCAGCGATATGGCTGACACCAATAGCATCTCTACCCATCGCTAGGTCTTGTAAGGCGATAGTGATGATATGATGATAATCAGATTTTAGTTATTGGTTTCGAAAAAAAAACTTCTATGTTCAGTTTAGATCTTTTATTATGTTTAAAGAGAGAAAGGCAGCAGAGAGAAGAAGAGTGATTGAACAAAGATGTGGAACACACAAGGACTGGACCAATGCTGATGAAGCCACTGTTAACAAGATCCTGAAGGAACTCTGGGACAGAGCTTTCAAACTAGAAAGTGAGAAGTACGATCTGGAGATTATCTTCCGTGTGAAGGAAGCTGAGATCACTGAACTGAATGCCCAGGTCAATGACCTCCGTGGTAAATTCATCAAACCTACCCTCAAGAAAGTTTCCAAATACGAGAACAAGTTCGCCAAGCTCCAGAAGAAGGCTGCTGAGTTTAACTTCCGTAACCAATTGAAGGTTGTGAAGAAGAAGGAGTTCACCTTGGAGGAAGAGGAGAAGGAGAAGAAACCCGAGTGGACCAAAGTAGGAGGAGACAAAGGAAAGGAAGAAGAATCTTAACCTGTGTCCTCGTTGTATATCTTTATTTATTTAAATTTATATCTCCTTGTGCTCTTGTTCACTTACCGGTCTGTGAATTGCAAGTCTACCTACCTACCGCCTCACACCTGTAAGTACCTACCTCACTCACGACCTAAATTTCAGCAAGATAGGGTCCGGGGGAACCCATTGATGGGGGTGCAAATTCCAAAAATTGGGGCCGCAGAATTCCAAAATTCCCTCAAACAAAATTTACCACTTACCTACCTGACCGTACCTTGAACTTTTTGTAAAAGTGTCTTATTTATTTTATAATGTATAAATAATATAAGTTCTAATATTAAGTCTATAACAAGCGTTCTTGTTTTATTTGTGTCACCTTTAACAATATTTATGTAGGTATTACATTCGTAATAAGACAAAATTAATTAATTTACCTATACTGTACACAACTACACACCAATACCAATTTTTTTAGAGATGTTACCAATGGTCCAATAAAAGAGTTGATCATGGAAAAGGGACTCCAGATATTTCTTAAACTGACTGAGGAATTCAAAGTTTCAAACGAACTGATCTATTCTATTGTCATCAGTTCAATAACCTCTGTAGGTTAGGCCCTAGAAAAACGGTCCTAGTATATTTCACGTAGGAGTAACAATCATTTGTACCAGTGGGAGGTTGATTGTTAATTGATTAAAGAGAAAGTAAATGAAAGGATACAGATTTAGACCAAGATTCTCAAATGAAAGAGATTTCCTGTCCGGAGACCAAGTGACGGTAAGAGTACAAATTAACACTAATGTGACAATAACGATTAACACTAGACTGCAAGGAACTAATAAACGAACATAATTGGTGCAAGCACAAATTAAACCTCAGGCAAGGTCTGCGTAATCGGGTTGTATGAAAAACTTTGCGCTTTGCAAAAGTCCAGACGTCATAGTGTTACAGGAGAAAACCCTTTTAAAACATTACACAACCATTATATCAGGTGCTGTGAAGTGGAAATTTTGTGACAGGTGGAGTGCACTTTTGAAGTTCATGGTCTTCTCAGTTCTGATTTGATAAATCTCGAAATATTGCTAATGAAGCTTAGAGCCTCTTTCACAATTTTGATGGTATCACTGCATTATCCAATGATCAAATTCAGTAAACTTTAGACCTTACAAAAATCGGTCCCTGTGATGAAAGGTATTCTTCCCAAAAGCCCGATTGAGCCCCGAATCAGATGAGCAAATTTCCATTGTATTGAGCTTTTTTGCCAAATTACATACATTAAAGTTAGACTAACTGTTCAAAAGCCAATAGGAAGACACACCAGCACCAGTCAGACCAAAAGAATCGGCAAAATGTTACAGCTCATTTGGTTTGTTTTATATTTCTTTCTTATAATCCAAACCGAACCGGATTTTTCCAGACATAACATACCTCTAATCTAAAAGTTAGAAGAAGAACCTAGAAGAGAAGAAAACATAGAAATTAGAACTAACTAACATCTAAACATAATAAAAGATCTAAACTGAACATAGAAGTTTTTTTTTTCGAAACCAATAACTAAAATCTGATTATCATCATATCATCAATATCGCCTTACAAGACCTAGCGATGGGCAGAGATGCTATTGGTGTCAGCCATATCGCTGGTTCGAACTTATATGTGACAATGTGACTCATCACTTCATCATTAGACTTCGCGGCCAAGAAATACACATGAGAAATACATCGCATATGTATGTACGTAATAAGGGATAGGTTTTCCTGAACTGGACGTGGGAGGAAAGAGAGGAAGATCAAAGTTAAGGTGGAGAGATAAAGTTTACGAGGATTTAAGAGAAAGGGAATGGAGAGGAGAGGAAGCAGTGAATATACTGGATAGAGGATTGTAAAGGTAGGGATTAAAAGAGGGAAATGCCGACCTCAAATGAAATAGGGAAAATGGCAAAGTGAAAGAAGAGGAAGAAGAAGAAGAAGAAGAAGAAGAAGAAGAAGATCCAAGCGAATTCCAAGCCATAGACTGAGAGTTCGACTCTTCACTTCAACTGAAAAGACACAGATTAATTTTCACGTCAGCATAATTCATTTCATTCACATTCAATTCACACATTCAAAAGAGTATCTCAGCATAGGAGCATCATAGTCAGTACACGCTCTTTGTTCTAAGTCTAAGGCGTCTTACATTCTCACTATTAACACGCCTCCAATTCCATACCAAAATAGATGTGGTTGGGCAAGTAATACCCTTTCATACATGTAGCGGTGTAAGGTGCCCTGCATAGTGTTCTTACTGTATCTTATCCCGACGCAGTGGGATTTTTATCCCTTTTCAGGGATTTTTCAGGTCTGACTGGGATAAAAATGAATTTAGGGATTTTAAGGGATTTTTAACAATTTTAAGTGATAATAATTTTTATTCATCTAATAAAAATACATTAATTATTTAAAGTCAATATTTAAGGGTATTTGAGTGAAATTTCGAGTGTATGGCCGCCATACACGCCTTATATGGACGCTACGCCACTGGTTTTAGTGTAATATAGTCTAATAGATAAAACCCAAAAAACGGCCACATCACGAAATTTCAGCTGTTTTCCGCCGCTAAAAGTTCTCCCCCGACATATACATAAAAATCCTATAAAAAATAATAAATAAAAATATTTCACCTTGATTATTGCAAGGTGGAACCTTCTCTATCAATTAGATTAGTAGGTCAGACTCCGAAAAAATTCACCATCCAAATATATTTTCCACCACACCTCTGACACGGCGCGGTTTCGTTTGTCGGTAGAACGTGCGGTAAATTTAATATATGGGTGTACACTTGGCAACAGTGTTTTATTTATGAAAAACCCGGGAATTTGAATTTTTCATTTCTTAAAAATGTCGTTTTACAAGAATTGATCATCTTCCTGGCTGGTCTTCCTGTTTTATTACCTGTTGTTTCTTTTTACCTACCTTATTTTAATGTTTTCTTATCAAACTTCCAAAGCCACTTTGACCTCATTGTGCCACACAACATTGAAACTGAGAGGATAGCCATCTAGGTAAGTATGATAAGATAAACATCTCCACTTCTACAGTATAAATATAAAATGTCAAATACATTTTTATAAGTCAGGATAAAATCCCCTATCTCACCTGGGATTCATTCCATGAAATTTTGATTGTTTACAAAAAAAGATAAAAAAAGAAAACAGGTATTTGTGGTACAAAGCACAGCTTTTGTGAATAATCAGAAGAAAAATTCCGTTGGTCCTCATTTTTCCTGCTCTATGACTTTGAAACATCACCCAAGTAAGCGCAACTGATCTATTATGTACATATACTAGTCTGTTATGTGCCCTAAGCCCTAGATGTCTCAGGGGTCACTCGTAGGTATTTCACCTATGTATATATAGTGTCAACTTCGTAAGCGAATCAATCAATGAATGCAGCAGCAATCCAGTGCCTGATGTTTTCACGAGAATACTGACGTGTGCCAGCCAAATATACTCACATGCAAACAGATTGAGCCAAATATATATTTTTTTTTCTAGTTAGGCGCTTTAACACTCTTGTGTCGTTCAAAGAGTTCAATAATATCGCATAAAAGTAACGATTGAAAATATTGAACTCATCATTGCTTATTGCTATCAGCAAAAGCTTGGGTATTTAGGTACCTACTTGTAAAAAATATGTATCTAGGTCTCTACGTGTATAATGAAAATAGAAGAATAAGAATGTTAAGAGTTCAATAATATCGCATAAAAGTAACGATTGAAAATATTGAACTCATCATTGCTTATTGCTATCAGCAAAAGCTTGGGTATTTAAGTACCTACTTGTAAAAAATATGTATCTAGGTCTCTACGTGTATATAATGAAAATAGAAGAATAAGAATGTGGCGAGATACAAAACATCGCTCCTCGAGATATTGAGATTCCAAATTCAAAATTCATATTATGAACACAAAAAGTGGGAGAAACACACAAATTTTATTACGTCTTCCTAAAAATAACCAACGTCAAATATAGCTTATACGTCACGTGACTAGGGTTCCACCAATAGGAGCTCAGCTAGGGTGTCAGAGTCTACTCACCATTCATCCAACTCTGTCCAGTTCCGAAACTTTCTTTGCTTCAGCTAGTGAGTGTGTACGTGTGTGAGAGTGGTTTTTATATTTTATTAATTTTCACCTAAAAAAACCACCATGGCTGACGATGCTGCCAAGAAGGCCAAACAGGCCGAAATCGACCGCAAAAGGGCCGAGGTCCGAAAACGTATGGAGGAAGCCTCCAAAGCCAAAAAGGCCAAGAAAGGTTTCATGACCCCCGAGAGAAAGAAGAAGCTACGTCTTCTGTTGAGAAAGAAAGCCGCCGAGGAGTTGAAGAAGGAACAAGAGAGAAAGGTTTCATGACCCCCGAGAGAAAGAAGAAGCTACGTCTTCTGTTGAGAAAGAAAGCCGCCGAGGAGTTGAAGAAGGAACAAGAGAGAAAAACCAAACTGAACCATTTTGAAGAACCGTTTCAACTCTTCAGGAACTTCCTTCGGCTGGCTGCTATCAGTTACGTTGGACTGGCTTTGTTCTTGGTTTGCTGCAGGTGTCTGAAAAAACAAAGTTTTTTTTTCTTTTGAAGAGATTTGACAGAGGGAACTGTAACTCCTAAGGTCCCGAAATCGAAGAGAGAAGGAAGACAGGATAGGAGAAAGGCAAC
Source organism: Diaphorina citri (assembly GCF_000475195.1). Lineage (NCBI taxonomy): Eukaryota > Metazoa > Arthropoda > Insecta > Hemiptera > Psyllidae > Diaphorina > Diaphorina citri. The sequence continues at coordinate 31,357 of NW_007378417.1, read as the reverse complement.
CGTTCTGAGAACGAACATTATCCCATCAGGATAAAATCTGCTCCAGGTGGGAATCAAACCTGCGGCCTAGTGCTTACAAGGCAGATGCACTACCAACCAAGCTAACTAGGCTGGCAACAATTTTTTTTGAATAAAAACAGAGAAAATGTTTTATTAACTGACTTTTTATTTTATAAAGGTTTAATTAAACTGAGAGTGATCTTTTTATTTCAATGAATTCATTGTACTTACTGCATTAGGATAGGTACCCAGGCAGGTAAACATTTTTTTTATTTTTTAGATTTCTAAGGTAAAAAAAGTCATACATACCACACTTTCTGGTTGTGCTATAACAGCTGGTTCTGTTGTTGGTTTACTAGATTCAGATTTTGAGCTCTCTACTTCTGATGATGTTGGAGGATTTGGTACAACAGGAGCTTGTGGAATGATAGGTGTAACATTTGGCACTGTGATGGTTTCTAAACCAGGTACTGAGCTGAGCTGAAACCAGAATTCATTAAAGAGGTCATTCTAAAACTCTTAAAATTAGGAACTTGGCTTGTCGCATTCTGCTGGCAGAATTCCAATTCGGTTCTACTCGGATTTGTAAATTCTCAGTTAACATGTTGAGAAATTCAGAGCTCATCCCACTGTTCTCTAATCAGTATAAACTATAAAATATGAGACGATACTCAGTTGTATGGCCGGGTCTACAGTCTCAGTTTAAACTTGGTTTAAGTTAAACTGCAGCTTTCTTTGGAAGGAATTTTTCAAAAATTTTAAATGTTGGTTAAAAAAATATTAGTCAATCAGATTTTTTAGAGGTTTGATGGAGGGAACTGTAACAGCCAAGGTCTTATCGCCACGAAATCGAAGAGAAAACGAAGACAGGATAGGAGAAACCCAGCCGTTCCGAGAACGAACATTATCTGTTCAGGACAAAATCCGTCCCGGACGGGAATCGAACCCGCAGCCCAGCGCTCAAAAGCTAACTAGGCTGGCTAAAAATGATTAGCTAATCAGAAACCAGTTTAACTTAAACTAAGATTGTGGTCTTGGGCATTATACAGCTGAGACTGGTTTTTTAAAAAAAAAAAAAAAAAAAAAAAAAAAAAAAAAAAACAAAAAAAAAAACAAAAACAGCTAAGCAAAAAATCATTAAAACAACATATGTAAATCTCTTACTTTAGCCTCTAATATGGACAGGTCAGCTTCAATTTTTCTCAACTTCACATTTAGCCGTTGCAAATGTATTTCACAGTTGTTGGTGAATGTGTTGAGGAATGAAACCGTACTGATGAGAAAATTGTTGACAAACTCCACTATTCTCTTCTGTTGAATCGGAGGAGCCTGAAATGAGAGAAGCACAGAATTGGAAACAATCATTCGGTCAACTTTTGCTTAAAATCAGGCTTACCAACTAAATTGGTAACTACCTACTAATGTAGATGCCAGACCCAAGCCTAATCCTGACCCAAGAGAAAATAAACAAACCATGCTAGTGAATGTAAGCATCCTGAACATAGCCTTGATGCCAGACCCAAGCCTAATCCTGACCCAAGAGAAAATAAACAAACCATGCTAGTGAATGTAAGCATCCTGAACATAGCCTTGACTATCATAGCAACAACCCTTGCAGATATTGGGCCTAGTATTTTTTCTGTGATAATTCATGGTTTTGTATGATGTACATTTCAACCTCAATATATTTAAGTATATCTAAATAAGCAGAAGGTTAAAGGCTCTGTTGTGGGCATACAGGTGCAAGGGTTGATGGTCTCAGCAATGGTTAATGGTCTATCGGCGCTGTTGTGGATGCGCACTAAGCAACAGGTACCTTTATTTATTGCCCAATTTTACATGCTAGAGATCAGAAGAACGTAGAACTTACCTTTGACAAGTCCATCACTGTGAGACAGACAAATGTACCTACAAATATGACAGTTCAGCTCTCTTCATCAAATATAAAGGTGTGTTGATCAGTTGTTCAGGAATGAGGCCAAAATTCAAACCCGAACCCACAAAATCCAAAATTTCAAATTTGTTATCAAAAATTTAAAAACTTCGCGGCAAAAAGACATACCTACTCGAGCAACGTTGTCAAATGTTGTTTGTACGGAATCAGCAATTCAGCACACGGTAAGGTAATATGGGTGAATTGTACCGTTTTCATCTGTTTTGTACGGTAATCTTTTTTTCACTTATTTTTTTTTACAGAGTCGGATATCAAAATTTCATTTTCCTCTTTTATTGTATATTTTTCTCCTAATTAGTTTACATCAACAGAAACCTCTCCATGTACAACACCAGAAACAACAACAGAAACCACTCCATGTACATCAACAGAAACCACTCCATGTACAACGCCAGAAACAACAACAGAATCTAAGATTAATTTTATTTTTAACAATGATGAAGAACATGCTGTTGACGAAACAAACGTAACTTTACCTTGTACTCATACTACTGAGGGTTATATCAATGAAAATCCTTCTAAAGAAGAACCTAAGATTAATTTCGTTTCAAACAACGAAGAAGTACATTCTGTTGACGAAACAAACATAACTTTACCTTGTACTCATACTACTGAGGGTTCTATCAATGAAAATCCTTCTAATGAAGAACCTAAGATTAATTTTATTTTTAACAATGATGAAGAACATGCTGTTGACGAAACAAATGTAACTTTACCTTGTACTCGTACTACTGAGGGTTCTATCAATGAAAATCCCTTACATCAGGAACCCAAAATCAATTTCATTTCAAATGAAGAAGAGGTACATTCTCATGACGAAGCAAATACTCCTGCTGAAGTTAATTCACAGGAAGTTTCTCATGGGCCTTTGTTGAACGCGTTTAGATATATAATCTAAACCTCGCTTTTAGTTGGGGATCACATTTTATGCCTCCAGTTTTCGTATCGGTAATACACCCTTGGTAGGTCCCGTTCCCGCTCTATATTGTACACATCCTAACTATTTTATTGCAGTCCACAGACTTTGAGTATTAAAATGAGCGAATATACATATTGTGCTAGAAAGAAGTTGTAATAGATTTGATGTTCGAGTTCTGAATTAGTTCAGGATCATCAGGAGAGAAGTAGAACAATTTTCTAATTCGAAAACGATTTCGTGTCATCCTGCATTTTATGCCGTGCTTTTGTTGGTCGGATTTGTTTAATTTATACACTTTTTTCGATTTATCCAAGATTTTTTTGAGTTTTCAGTATGAAAGAGTAAAAAGTTTTTCTTTGATTTGATTTGATTTAATTTTCTTTTTTCTTTTTGATTTTTATCTCTAATTTTTTTATCTACTTACTTTTAGTGCTTAAACTATAAAATTTAATAATAAATAAGAGTTTAAATTGAATTTGATGAAAAAATGTGTTCAAGTTAAACTTAATATTACCCTGCCTTTTATGAGACATTTGTTTCTTTTGGTTTGAAATTCTTCCAAAAATAGCAATCTGTCTTTTGTAATATTTCTGTAAGATGATAGTTCTAATCCAGGAAGTTTGGCACACGTAAAGAACGGCACAATTCTCACTCATGATCACCAGGAAAATCAGGTGATATAAGTTTTCGAGTTGCTACAGCTGCGTCCATATGAGAGAAAACAATGAATTTTCAATGTATCCAGACGGCTCATGTTCAATTTTTCATCGTACTTATTTATATTTTAGGTAAGAAAGAACATTTAATTTATTATTAAATAATACTGGCACGGTTAGTCCAGTGGTAACACGCTTGCTTGCCGTGCAGAAGGTCCCGTGCTAGATGCCCACCATCGATAAAAAAATTTGCACTCATATTTCGATTGCTAATATTTTAAAGGGCTACTTTCTGGTGGTCTCTTGTTGACGCAGAATACTTCTCTTTTTTGCTCATCTGATGAGAGACATACTACAGGACGAACATATTAAACATGCTACGACACACACCTGCGAAGTTTATTGTTTCACCGCTACGAAATAAAACAGGAGGTGAAATACTTGTGTTTTTATTATTATTACTACCTACCTTTCATGATCTTCTACTATAAAAATAATAAGTAATTTGCAAAAAAAACCCTTCCACTTTCCCAAACAGTTTTGCAGGTCTTTGGAACATTTTAGAGATTTTTTAAGAAACAAAGAGTCTACAAACTAGGTAAACCATTTTCAATTGAATCCTCAGAATCATCCCTGGGCAAACAAAGCGAGGCGCAAACCGAGGCGCAATACTTGACCGCGGCTGTAGGCGAGTCTGTTGTGTTTGACTGCGCCTTGGAGTTCCCACACAACATCCCCATCCCGTATATTCTACAGTATAACAGAGATGTAAGTACCTACTGGAGTTTCCTCAGTTCAGCCTACTGGAGTTTCCTCAGTTCAGCCATTTTCGTCCGTCAATCCAAAATTCTCCAATTCCCGTCCCTAACCAAAGAACTTCATCTTTGGGTACACGGTGAATTCTGTTCCGTATGGCTCCGTCCGATAAGTACTTAGGTACAATTTGGTTTATCGGGTCAAATAAGAGAGGTGCTATGTGAAATTCAGGTATGTTTATTCTTCTGATACCAGAGCACAAGTACTTACATCTTTTCGTCTGTTTTCTTTACGTTGAGTTGCACCAATTTGAACTAACCGTATAACCCAATCAAAGCGATCATTTGTAAATTGTAAAAGTTCACTTTGAATACCATCTATATTCCCAGAAAATTTTCCACAAAAATTATTGATCTATAAAAAATCCTTAATAGCCTCTACAACTCTGCATCTTTACGTCAATACCCCCGTGCGATAATGGTCATCTTGAACTATTATCATCGGTAGGCACAACATGTCACTACTGTTAATTAGTGTTGCTCTCAATTGCGGCTCTGCAGTTCACGAGGCTCTTTGTCTTACTGGGAAGACACGAGGGCACACCGGCAACATTTCAGCCTCAGCGTTACGCCATATCTGCCGTCTACCCCCGCATTTCCTGCGTCAAATACGCGTTTATTTTTAATGCATGTTGTCTTTGATTAACCGAACTGTTTCTTAAGAAGCGGAAACAAGTAGGAGCATATGATGGGAGTGTAGTATTGTTTTGATGTGCCTTAAGGTAATAAATTGTCCAATTATTGAATTGTTTCTGATGAAGCTGGAGACTCTCCCCAAATTTTGTGGATATTATTGCATGACTGTAAGTATTGCAACATTAACCACCAAGATCTACAGTCTCATATTGAAAGGCACAAATAGGGGTACACAAATAAGCCCCAAAATAGAGTAACATAAAGGTAACATAAGACCTGGGCTTAAGTGTCCCTTTTGCAATACATTTTGAACAATCTTTTCACTAGCAATGACGCCATTAGCCAATCCTTTATTAAAAAGAAGCCGTTGTCATGTGGCTGAGTGCACCCCGAATCCCGAGGGGTGAATTGGCATGTAATTCTGAAATGTCCAAGGTCATATTCATAACTCATACCACAAAAAAAGTAAACAAGAAATAAATAAGTAAATTTTATTGCTCCAAGAGTTGCCAAAAGACACAGCATTTGATTTCTCTTTCAGAACAAACCAGTATTCTCCTGGAGTGACCGGAAGGTGTATGCAACGCCAGAATATTCAAGCCGGGTATCTCTGGTGTCGGAATTTCCCAAATATGGCAAGGGTTCGGTGAATCTGACCAATGTACGTGAGTTGGATGCTGGCTGGTACGAATGCCGCTTGTATTTCCCGAATAGATCCCCCAGTACTGGACTCAATGGAACGTGGTATTATTTGGAGGTTCTCGGTAAGTGATAGCTCTGAAAAACAACTATAATGTGCCATTGTAAAGATTAGGAAGTTCGTATAAATCTGGAGGATCATTCAAGTCCAAGTCGTTTAGCACGGTGTTATAATGGAGGAAAGGCATTTTTTTTTTTTAACTTACACAGTATAATAATGTACATACAGTGTGGTGATCTTAAATTTTTACCATCCTTTCAGGAGGCAATCTGCTCGCAGTTCCGCCCACCAATAAGACAGCCACGGAAGGTGACAGCGTAACATTCACTTGCATCACGAAAGACAAAGACGCTATTGTCAACTGGTACAAGGATGAAGTGCCACTAACAGAACTTAAAGAATTGAATGAGCGCGCCACGATATCCCCGGAAGGATCACTGACCATAGTGCCAGTATCGATGACGGATCCTGGGAGCTATAAGTGCGAGATTATTAACAATGAAGGTGAAACGCAGCATGCGTCCGCCCATCTCAATGTTCAGTGTAAGTCGGTCAAGGGTCGACAATGTGAGTTTGAACCCAACACAGCATCACATCTGACAATTCCATATACCGTGAAATTGACTTATGTAGAAATCGTCGGACAATGGAAAATCATGAGAAATAATATTTTGTACATGAGAAAGCAAAATTTGGCAAACTATTCCCACAATCAAATGCTGTAAAACTGTAAAACCGTCTGATTTATTATGAGTATGAGTACAAGGTAAAGTTATGTTTGTTTCGTCAACAGAATGTACTTCCTCGTTGTTTGAAACGAAATTAATCTTAGGTTCTTCATTAGAAGGATTTTCATTAATAGTACCCTCAGTAGTATGAGTACATGGTAAAATTATGTTTGTTTCGTCAACAGAATGTGCTTCCTCGTTGTTTGAAACGAAATTAATCTTAGGTTCTTCAATAGAAGGAATTTCATTAATAGAACCCTCAGTCGTATGAGTGGTTGTTTCTGATGTAGTTGTTGTACATTTAGTTTCCGAAGATGTTGGAGATTGTCCTTCGGATATTGATGAACTAGTTGAAAAAGAAAGTCGTCGGAAATTCCTGATGATTGATGATGACTCAGTTGAAGAGACACAGGCTGTAGTTGTTCCTGTTGTCGAATCAATAGAAGAGGGTGTACATGGAGTAGTGTCTGTTGTTGTTTCTGGTGTTGTTGTACATGGAGTGGTTTCGGTTGTTGTTTCTGGTGTTGTTGTACATGGAGTGGTTTCTGTTGTTGTTTCTGGTGTTGTTGTACATGGAGTGGTTTCTGTTGATGTTTCTGGCGTTGTACATGGAGTGGTTTCTGTTGTTGTACATGGAGTGGTTTCTGTTGTTGTTTCTGGTGTTGTAGATGGAGAGGTTTCTGTTGATGTACATGGAGTAGTGTCTGTTGTTGTTTCTGGTGTTGTCGTACATGGAGTGGTTTCTGTTGTTGTTTCTGGTGTTGTACATAGAGTGGTTTCTGTTGTTTCTGGCGTTGTACATAGAGTGGTTTCTGTTGTTGTTTCTGGTGTTGTACATGGAGTGGTTTCTGTTGTTGTGCATGGTGTAGTGTCTGTTGTTGTTTCTGGTGCCTTTTTTTTAAAAAAAAAAAAAAAAAAAAAAAAAAAAAAAAAATCGTTCTGAGAGTCAAAGAAAATATATCTAGTTTCAGGACTGTATTTAGGGAGCAGCCCCCTCCCCCTCAGGCTCTTGTTTTGTTCCTTTATTATAGGTTGGAATCCAAAAAATTTAGAACATCCCCCCCTCAATAAAATCCTGGATTACGACCTGCCTGGGTCGGATTTCAACAATATTTTTTCAGCCCCTAGGAGTCCTCTTCCATTTGATTTGGATAGGCTCAACAGGGCTACTGGGCTATCAATCTAAAATGCTGTTAGGGGCTGAAAAGAAGAAACCTACCCCTCCTCTTTTACAAGGTATAAAATACAAGGTATAATAGTACCTGTTTTTATCTATATACTTTTACCCATTGCTTATTTAGTAGGTTAGAAGAACAACTGAAGCTACTGCAGTTCATCAAGTTCATGAAGTCTGTGCAGTTCAACACACATGGATGTAAATGCAGTGGTGTGTCATGATTACATGACACCATGATATAAAAATCAGTAGTTCATGAGATAAAACTTGATAAAAATTTTTGATCTGAGTATTATTTTGATTTATCCTCATCACTATTTTGATTTATCCACACCAATACCACACCACTAAAAAAATGTCACTCATAGAATGTCCTGATCCTAGTGAATCAATGCGTTAGGTTTAGGCAGAGGTATGCAATGAATTACATTATGTAGGTTAGATTAGTCTAGCCTTGAGCTGTAATGAGGATGCTTGGAATCTGGACAAGGGGGAGGGCATAGGCTGAATATAGCAGTAAAATAATAGGGCACACGGTTCTGTGTGGTTTTTGTCCTTTTCACACCTGAACTTCAAAAGATTTTTGATTTGGCCTGACCGTGATTAGCTTGGTTAGAGTAGTACGTCTGCCTTGTAAGCGCTAGGCCGCGGGTTCGATTACCGCCCGGGGCGGATTTTATACCGAAGATAAGTTCGTTCTCGGAACGGCTGGCTTTCTCCTATCCTGTCTTCCTTCTCTCTTCGATTTCGGGACGATAAGACCCTAGCAGATAAAAAAATCTTCAGGTCTCAAGTTTTTCCTATCAAACCTCTTCAAAAAAAAAAAAAAATCTCCTTTGAGGGGGATGTGAGAGGGAGATCTTAAGTACTAAAGTAATACTCGTATTTGGCTTCCCTGCCTTGTCTTTGCAATGAGATTTTAACCAGCTACTTACGTACATAGAAATCACCCAGCCTGAGTGGAACCAGAAAAAAACAGTGGCACAAATACCTTTTAGCCCCCTGCAAGCTTTTGCCGGGACCCCCTGGGCCAGTGGCGGATAAAGCCAGTATGTGATTGCTCAGATGAGACAAATTACCCATCCAGATACCAACCCCGCGGAGTGTGTCTTACCTTCATATGACTGGTGCATTTAACGTGCTTTAGTCACTGGCTTTCTTTAACTTTGGTCAACCCTGTTTTTCAATCAAAATCAAAAACTTTAAAGCTGTTTTACTTGAAACTCGATTTTTGTTTTTGGCCCTTGGCCACTAATTGAATACAACCCATCCATTCTAAATAAAGTTCATCAAACGATTCACTTGAAATTCCACAGGTAGACGAATCTCACGCCGGTGAATACACGTGTACGCCCTACAATGACCTGGGGACGGAAGGACCCTCTGCCCCCATCCATGTTGTGGTACAACGGCCGCCCATCTTCACTATAACGCCGCATAACTTGTACTTGCGCAAGACTGGCGAGTCCATTGAGATTCCGTGTGATGCTCTGGATGGGGATAAAGCTAGTCGGCCCACCATTATTTGGTTCCGGGTGAGTGTTTGTCTGGACACTGTGAACAGTTAGTGGCCTTCTGATGTATATTTTTTTCATGTGATGCTCTGGATGGGGATAAAGCTAGTCGGCCCACCATTATTTGGTTCCGGGTGAGTGTTTGTCTGGACACTGTGAACAGTTAGTAGCCTTCTGATGTATATTTTTTCAATTTTTAGCCCGTCCTTCCTTTTTTATTACGATAGTAATAACCAATTTTTAGCCCGTCCTTCCTTTATTATTACGATAGTAATAACAAAAGGTATAGTGGACGGACTATTGTATTCGCTTCGGTGTCGTCAGTCTGTCTGTTCCCATAGAAGGACTTATCCAAACCTGTCAATTTGCAAAAATCGGAGAGAACTCAAAAGAGCATAATGTGTACAACATTATAGAAATCGATGAGCGTGGACATACATTTTGATTGTTGGAAACAGATTTAGCTGCTGAAATATCAAGGGAAAAATACTATAAAAAGCGGGCAAAAGTCTTAGATGTTCGCAAAAAATGTTAGTACCTATATTTATTTACAAAATATACTATTCTCTGCTAGCATCAAGAACTATTGAAACACAAACAGGTCGAAGAAAATAAGTGTCATTTGTGTGTTATTTGTCATTTCACAAATTAATAATAAAATGTAGAAAATATCTCAAATTTTTTTTCTCAAAACTTGGTCAAAATGAAAACTCAGTCTTAAGGGATATAAACTCGAGTAATCTTCCAAGTTGTATCAGTAAATACAAAAAAATAAAATACCGTAGAGTAAAACAATTTATGTTTTAAACCAAACACATTAGAAAATATTTCATTAGGTTTTTAGGAGTTTTTTAGATTTTCTCCCCTAGTAATTCTACAATTAGCACAAACTCCTAAAAGGTACATTCCCTTAATTAAGTCATCATGTAACCTACCTTTATGTAGGTATGCTTGGTAAAAAGAACTCGAATTCTTATATTGATGTTCTAGGAACAAGATCTGTAAATTAAAAAAAAATAAATAAATAAATAAATGAGTTTATTTAAATTAAAAAAAAAGTATAAGGAGATCACAAAGTCGACTCTAGTCGTACCGGTAACTCTCCAGAGGTGATCACATCAGATTCCATCTGAAGTCCTAATGTTTGAATTCAGTCTGCAGCATGGATTTCCATTTTAATACTCAAAGTCTGTGGACTGCAATAAAATAGTTAGGATGTACAATATAGAGCGGGAACGGGACCTACCAAGGGTGTATTACCGATACGAAAACTAGAGGCATAAAATGTGATCCCCAACTAAAAGCGAGGTTTAGATTATATATCTAAACGCGTTCAACAAAGGCCCATGAGAAACTTCCTGTGAATTAACTTCAGCAGGAGTATTTGCTTCGTCATGAGAATGTACCTCTTCTTCATTTGAAATGAAATTGATTTTGGGTTCCTGATGTAAGGGATTTTCATTGATAGAACCCTCAGTAGTATGAGTACAAGGTAAAGTTATGTTTGTTTCGTCAACAGAATGTACTTCCTCGTTGTTTGAAACGAAATTAATCTTATGTTCTTCATTAGAGGGATTTTCATTGATAGAACCCTCAGTAGTATGAGTACAAGGTAAAGTTATGTTTGTTTCGTCAACAGAATGTACTTCCTCGTTGTTTGAAACGAAATTAATCTTATGTTCTTCATTAGAGGGATTTTCATTGATAGAACCCTCAGTAGTATGAGTACAAGGTAAAGTTATGTTTGTTTCGTCAACAGAATGTACTTCCTCGTTGTTTGAAACGAAATTAATCTTATGTTCTTCATTAGAGGGATTTTCATTGATAGAACCCTCAGTAGTATGAGTACAAGGTAAAGTTATGTTTGTTTCGTCAACAGAATGTACTTCCTCGTTGTTTGAAACGAAATTAATCTTATGTTCTTCATTAGAGGGATTTTCATTGATAGAACCCTCAGTAGTATGAGTACAAGGTAAAGTTATGTTTGTTTCGTCAACAGAATGTACTTCTTCGTTGTTTGAAACGAAATTAATCTTATGTTCTTCATTAGAGGGATTTTCATTGATAGAACCCTCAGTAGTATGAGTACAAGGTAAAGTTATGTTTGTTTCGTCAACAGAATGTACTTCTTCGTTGTTTGAAACGAAATTAATCTTATGTTCTTCATTAGAGGGATTTTCATTGATAGAACCCTCAGTAGTATGAGTACAAGGTAAAGTTATGTTTGTTTCGTCAACAGAATGTACTTCCTCGTTGTTTGAAACGAAATTAATCTTAGGTTCTTCATTAGAGGGATTTTCATTCATAGAACGCTCAGTAGTATGAGTACAAGGTAAAGTTATGTTTGTTTCGTCAACAGAATGTACTTCTTCGTTGTTTGAAACGAAATTAATCTTAGGTTCTTCATTAGAGGGATTTTCATTCATAGAACGCTCAGTAGTATGAGTACAAGGTAAAGTTATGTTTGTTTCGTCAACAGAATGTACTTCCTCGTTGTTTGAAACGAAATTAATCTTAGGTTCTTCATTAGAGGGATTTTCATTGATAGAACCCTCAGTAGTATGAGTACAAGGTAAAGTTATGTTTGTTTCGTCAACAGAATGTACTTCATCATTGTTAAAAATAAAATTAATCTTAGGTTCTTCATTAGAGGGATTTTCATTGATAGAACCCTCAGTAGTATGAGTACAAGGTAAAGTTATGTTTGTTTCGTTAACAGCATGTTCTTCATCATTGTTAAAAATAAAATTAATCTTATGTTCTTCATTAGAGGGATTTTCATTGATAGCGAGATTATTAACAATGAAGGTGAAACGCAGCATGCGTCCGCCCATCTCAATGTTCAGTGTAAGTCGGTCAAGGGTCGACAATGTGAGGTTGAACCCAACACAGCATCACATCTGACAATTCCATATACCGTGAAATTGACTTATGTAAAAATGCATGTAGAAATCGTCGGACAATGGAAAATCATGAGAAATAATATTTTGTACATGAGAAAGCAACATTTGGCAAACTATTCCCACAATTAAATGCTGTAAAACTGTAAAACCGTCTGATTAAGAAGCTCTTTTTTCACTACTAATATCATCGTTTATTTACGCAATTTTTTCTAGATAAGGCCAAGATCTTGTTCTCACCCAGAGAAGTCTATTTTTCCTACGGGGTCTGATTAAGAAGCTCTTTTTTCACTACTAATATCATCGTTTATTTACGCAATTTTTTCTAGATAAGGCCAAGATCTTGTTCTCACCGAGAGAAGTCTATTTTTCCTACGGTAGACCCGGAACTTTGGACTGCTACTTCAAGGCCAATCCTACCCTCACCAATTTGCGATGGGAGAAAGATGGTTTCTTGTTTGATCCGTACAATGTACAGGGTGTTTTCTACCGACGAAACGGGTCATTGTATTTCAGCAAAGTAAGTTAAATGGTTCATTTGTTACCATGATTTTATCTAAGGAAACGCCTTGATCGAGTGTATCAGCAAACGATGAACCCGATCTGGAGAACCATCTCATATATGAGTACACTAAGACACCTTTTATTGGAAATATGGAAAATTTGTACTATGAATTATCTTGAGCTTCTGTAAAATCCTTCCAATACTTTTCAATCATTCTGGTGTTGTACATGGAGTAGTTTCTCTTGATGTACATGGAGTAGTGTCTTTTGTTGTTTCTGGTGTTGTACATGTAGTGGTTTCTGTTGTTGTGCATGGTGTAGTGTCTGTTGTTGTTTCTGGTGTTGTCGTACATGGAGTGGTTTCTGTTGTTGTTTCTGGAGTTGTTGTACATGGAGTTGTTTCTATTAATGTTTCTGGGGTTGTACATGGAGTAGTGTCTTTTGTTGTTTCTGGTGTTGTACATGGAGTGGTTTCTGTTGTTGTGCATGGTGTAGTGTCTGTTGTTGTTTCTGGTGTTGTCGTACATGGAGTGGTTTCTGTTATTGTTTCTGGTGTTGTACATGGAGTAGTTTCTCTTGATGTACATGGAGTAGTGTCTTTTGTTGTTTCTGATGTTGTACATGTAGTGGTTTCTGTTGTTGTGCATGGTGTAGTGTCTGTTGTTATTTCTGGTGTTGTTGTACATGGAGTGGTTTCTGTTGTTGTTTCTGGTGTTGTACATGGAGTGGTTTCTGTTGTTGTGCATGGTGTAGTGTCTGTTGTTGTTTCTGGTGTTGTCGTACATGGAGTGGTTTCTGTTGTTATTTCTGGTGTTGTACATGGAGTGGTTTCTGTTGATGTACATGGAGTAGTGTCGGTTGTTGTTTCTGGTGTTGTCGTACATGGAGTGATTTCTGGTGTTGTACATGGAGAGGTTTCTGTTGTTGTTGTACATGGAGTAGTGTCGGTTGTTGTTTCTGGTGTTGTTGTACATGGAGTGGTTTCTGTTGTTGTTTCTGGTATTAGCTTGTCTTGGTGAGTCACTGTTGTGGTCTTTTTTGCTGTCTTTGGTGAGGTACATGCTGCGGTCTCCTTTGTTGTTGTCTTTGGTGCAGCGATGACATGCCGTTCGTGGTCCCTTTGTGTCTGTTGGCTGTCATGACGGACATGTGTGTGGTCTTTGCTTCGTTGTCCTCGTGATAGAGGTAGCATGTTGTCGTCTTTGTTCGTTGCTCGTGATGTAGGCCTGACATGTAGTTCCGGTCTTTGCGAGCAGTACATCGACTGTGGTCTTTGTACTGTCTGTTCTTTCGGTGGAGGTTACATGTTGTTGTGGTCTTTGTTGTGTCTCGTGATCGTGGGTACGTGTTGTTCGTCTTTGCGCTGATGTCACATGTTGGGTCTTGTTGTTCTTCCTGTCGATGGAGGTCGAATGCACTAGTTGTCTTGTCCTGACGAGAGCACATCGTTGTGGGTCTTTGTTCGTTGTCGTTTGGTGAGGTCACATGCCCGTGTATGTGTGTACGTCGCTTTGTTGTCTTTAGTGACGGTCACATGTCTG
>NW_007378417.1:14323-14465 GCF_000475195.1 Diaphorina citri | reverse complement strand
GAGTAGTGTCTGTTGTTGTTTCTGGTGTTGTTGTACATGGAGTAGTGTCGGTTGTTGTTTTTGTAAAAAAAAAAAAAAAAGTTTCTGTTGTTGTTTCTGGTGTTGTACATGGAGTAGTGTCTGTTGTTGTTTCTGGTGTTGT
>NW_007378417.1:9855-13455 GCF_000475195.1 Diaphorina citri | reverse complement strand
TTTTGTTGTTTCTGGTGTTGTACATGTAGTGGTTTCTGTTGTTGTGCATGGTGTAGTGTCTGTTGTTGTTTCTGGTGTTGTCGTACATGGAGTGGTTTCTGTTGTTGTTTCTGGTGTTGTACATGGAGCAGTTTCTGTTGATGTACATGGAGTAGTGTCTTTTGTTGTTTCTGGTGTTGTACATGTAGTGGTTTCTGTTGTTGTGCATGGTGTAGTGTCTGTTGTTGTTTCTGGTGTTGTCGTACATGGAGTGGTTTCTGTTGTTTTTTCTGGTGTTGTACATGGAGCAGTTTCTGTTGATGTACATGGAGTAGTGTCTTTTGTTGTTTCTGGTGTTGTACATGTAGTGGTTTCTGTTGTTGTGCATGGTGTAGTGTCTGTTGTTGTTTCTGGTGTTGTCGTACATGGAGTGGTTTCTGTTGTTTTTTCTGGTGTTGTACATGGAGCAGTTTCTGTTGATGTACATGGAGTAGTGTCTTTTGTTGTTTCTGGTGTTGTACATGTAGTGGTTTCTGTTGTTGTGCATGGTGTAGTGTCTGTTGTTGTTTCTGGTGTTGTCGTACATGGAGTGGTTTCTGTTGTTGTTTCTGGTGTTGTACATGGAGCAGTTTCTGTTGATGTACATGGAGTAGTGTCTTTTGTTGTTTCTGGTGTTGTACATGTAGTGGTTTCTGTTGTTGTGCATGGTGTAGTGTCTGTTGTTGTTTCTGGTGTTGTTGTACATGGAGTAGTTTCTGTTGTTGTTTCTGGTGTTGTTGTACATGGAGTAGTTTCTGTTGTTGTTTCTGGTGTTGTTGTACATGGAGTAGTTTCTGTTGTTGTTTCTGGTGTTGTTGTACATGGAGTAGTGTCGGTTGTTGTTTTTGTTGTTGTACGTGGAGTGGTTTCTGTTGTTGTTTCTGGTGTTGTACATGGAGAAGTTTCTGTTGATGTACATGGAGTAGTGTCTGTTGTTGTTTCTGGTGTTGTACATGGAGTGGTTTCTGTTGTTCTTTCTGGTGTTGTACATGGAGTGGTTTCTGTTGATATACATGGAGTAGTGTCTGTTGTTGTTTCTGGTGTTGTTATACATGGAGTGGTTTCTGTTGTTGTTTCTGGCGTTGTACATGGAGTGGTTCCTGTTGTTGTTTCTGGTGTTGTTGTACATGGAGTAGTTTCTGTTGTTGTTTCTGGTGTTGTTGTACATGGAGTAGTGTCGGTTGTTGTTCCTGTTGTTGTACATGGAGTGGTTTCTGTTGACGTACATGGAGTAGTGTCTGGTGTTGTCGTACATGGAGTGATTTCTGTTGTTGTTTCTGGTGTTGTACATTGAGAGGTTTCTGTTGATGTACATGGAGTAGTGTCTGTTGTTGTTTCTGGTGTTGTGCATGGAGTAGTGTCTGTTGTTGTTTCTGGTGTTGTTGTACATGGAGTAGTGTCGGTTGTTGTTTCTGGTGTTGCCGTACATGGATTCTGTTGTTGTTTCTGGCGTTGTACATGTAGTGGTTTCTGTTGTTGTACATGGAGTGGTTTCTGTTGTTGTTTCTGGTGTTGTACATGGAGAGGTTTCTGTTGATGTACATGGAGTAGTGTCTGTTGTTGTTTCTAGTGTTGTACATGGAGTAGTGTCTGTTGTTGTTTCTGGTGTTGTACAGGGAGTAGTGTCGGTTGTTGTTTCTGGTGTTGCCGTACATGGCGTGATTTCTGTTGTTGTTTCTGGTGTTGTACCTGGAGTGGTTTCTGTTGTTATTTCTGGTGTTCTTGTATATGGTGTTGTGTCTGTTGTTGATTCTTCGGAAATCGTTGGGAAAGTAAGACTTCGGAAATTATAGATCGGAGATGAGAATTCGGTTGAAGAGACACAAGACGTTGACGTTTCTGTTCTTAATTCCGTGGAAGAGTGTGTACATGGAGTGGTTTCTGTTGATGTACATGGAGTAGTGTCTGTTGTGGTTTCTGGTGTTGTACTTGGAGTGGTTTCTGTTGTTGTTTCTGGTGTTCTTGTATATGGTGTTGTGTCTGTTGTTGATTCTTCGGAAATCGTTGGGAAAGTAAGACTTCGGAAATTATAGATCGGAGATGAGAATTCGGTTGAAGAGACACAAGACGTTGACGTTTCTGTTCTTAATTCCGTGGAAGAGTGTGTACATGGAGTGGTTTCCGTTGATGTACATGGAGTGGTTTCTGTTGTTGTTTCTGGCGTTGTACATGGAATGGTTTCTGTTGTTGCTTCTGGTGTTGTACATGGAGAAGTTTCTGTTGATGTACATGGAGTAGTGTCTGTTGTGGTTTCTGGTGTTGTACTTGGAGTGGTTTCTGTTGTTGTTTCTGGTGTTCTTGTATATGGTGTTGTGTCTGTTGTTGATTCTTCGGAAATCGTTGGGAAAGTAAGACTTCGGAAATTATAGATCGGAGATGAAAATTCGTTTGAAGATACACAAGACGTTGACGTTTCTGTTCTTAATTCCGTGGAAGAGTGTGTACATGGAGTGGTTTCTGTTGATGTACATGGAGTGGTTTCTGTTGTTGTTTCTGGTGTTGTAGTGGAAGAGTGTGTACATGGAGTGGTTTCTGTTGATGTACATGGAGTGGTTTCTGTTGTTGTTTCTGGTGTTGTACATGGAGTGGTTTCTTTTGTTGTGCATGGTGAAGTGTCTGTTGTTGTTTCTGGTGTTGTCGTACATGGAGTGGTTTCTGTTGTTGTGCATGGTGTAGTGTCTGTTGTTGTCGTACATGGAGTGGTTTCTGTTGTTGTTTCTGGTGTTGTACATGGAGCAGTTTCTGTTGATGTACATGGAGTAGTGTCTGTTTTGACGATGTTTCTGTAGGAGGTACTGTAGTAGAGTGTGTACAAGGTGCAGTTTCTGTAGGAATTGCAGTAGTAGAGTGTGTACAAGTAGTTGTCGGTGTTGTTTCCGTGGAATTATCAGTATTAGAGTGTGTACAAGTAGATGTTGGTGATAGTACTGTAGGAGGCGCAGTAGTAGAGTTTGTACAAGTAGTTGTTGGTGGTGTTACTGTAGGAGGTACAGTAGTAGAGTGTGTACAAATAGATGTTGGTGATAATTCTGTAGGAGGTACAGTAGTAGAGTGTGTACAAGTAGTTGTTGGTAATGTTTCTGTAGGAGGTACAGTAGTAGAGTGTGTACAAGTAGTTGTTGGCGATGTTTCTGTAGTTTGTTCAGTATTAGAGTGTGTACAAGTAGTTATTAGCGATGTTTCCGTAGAAGTTTGAGTAGTAGAATGTGTACAAGTAGTTTTTAGTGTTGTTTCTGTAGGAGGTACAGTAGTAGAGTGTGTACAAATAGATGTTGGTGATAATTCTGTAGGAGGTACAGTACTAGAGTGTGTACAAGTAGTTGTTGGTGATGTTTCTGTAGGAGGTACAGTAGTAGAGTGTGTACAAATAGATGTTGGTGATAATTCTGTAGGAGGTACAGTACTAGAGTGTGTACAAGTAGTTGTTGGTGATGTTTCTGTAGGAGGTACAGTAGTAGAGTGTGTACAAATAGATGTTGGTGATAATTCTGTAGGAGGTACAGTACTAGAGTGTGTACAAGTAGTTGTTGGTGATGTTTCTGTAGGAGGTACAGTAGTAGAGTGTGTACAAGTAGTTGTTGG
>NW_007378417.1:6223-8638 GCF_000475195.1 Diaphorina citri | reverse complement strand
AGTGGTTTCTGTTGTTGTTTCTGGTGTTGTACATGGAGTAGTTTCTGTAGATGTACATGGAGTAGTGTTTGTTGTTTTTTCTGGTGTTGTTGTGCATGGAGTGGTTTCTGTTGTTGTTTCTGGTGTTGTACATGGAGTAGTTTCTGTAGATGTACATGGAGTAGTGTTTGTTGTTTTTTCTGGTGTTGTTGTGCATGGAGTGGTTTCTGTTGTTGTTTCTGGTGTTGTACATGGAGTAGTTTCTGTAGATGTACATGGAGTAGTGTTTGTTGTTTTTTCTGGTGTTGTTGTGCATGGAGTGGTTTCTGTTGTTGTTTCTGGTGTTGTACATGGAGTAGTGTCTGTTGTTTCTGGTGTTTTACATGAAGTGGTTTCTGTTGTTGTGCATGGTGTAGTGTCTGTTGTTGTTTCTGGTGTTGTTGTACATGGAGTGGTTTCTGGTGTTGTACATGGAGTGGTTTCTGTTGATGTACATGGAGTAGTGTCTGTTGTTGTTTCTGGTGTTCTTGTACATGGAGTAGTGTCTGTTGCTGTTTCTGGTGAACAATTAGTTGTTGGTATTGTTTCTGTAGAATTTACTGTAGTAGTGTGTGTACAGGGTGCTGTTTCTGTAGAAGTTATTGTGGTAGATATTTCATGATTATACATTTCTGTGAAAATAAGCTGTCGGAAATTATAAATAGGCGATGATATTGTTGTTACATGGAGTAGTGTCTGTTGTTGTTTCTGGTGTTGTCGTACATGGAGTGGTTTCTGTTGTTGTTTCTGGTGTTGTACATGGAGACGTTTCTGTTGATGTACATGGAGTAGTGTCTGTTGTTGTTTCTGGTGTTTTTGTACATGGAGTAGTGTCGGTTGTTGTTTCTGGTGTTGTCGTACATGGAGTGGTTTCTGTCGTTGTTTCTGGTGTTGTACACGGAGAGGTCTCTGTTGATGTACATGGAGTAGTGTCTGTTGTTATTTCTGGTGTTGTACATGGAGTAGTGTCTGTTGTTGTACATGGAGTGGTTTCTATTGTTGTTTCTGGTGTTGTACATGGAGTGGTTTCAGTAGGGTGTGTACAAGTAGTTTTTGGCGATGTTTCTGTAGAAGGTTCTGTAGTAGAGTGTGTACAAGTAGTTGTTGGTGATGTTTCTATGGAAGGTTCAGTAGTAGATGGTGTACAAGTAGTTGTCGCTGATGTTTCTGTGGAAGGTTCAATAGTAAAGTGTGAACAAGTAGTTATCGGCGATGTTTCCGTAGAAATTTCAGTATTATTGTGTGTATAAAGTAAGACTTCGGAAATTATAGATCGGAGATGGGAATTCGGTTGAAGAGACACAAGACGTTGACGTTTCTGTTCTTAATTCCGTGGAAGAGTGTGTACATGGAGTGGTTTCTGTTGATGTACATGGAGTGGTTTCAGTTGTTGTTTCTGGTGTTGTCGTACATGGAGTGGTTTCTGTTGTTGTTTCTGGAGTTCTTGTACATAAAGTTGTTTCTATTAATGTTTCTGGGGTTGTACATGGAGTAGTGTCTTTTGTTGTTTCTGGTGTTGTACATGTAGTGGTTTCTGTTGTTGTGCATGGTGTAGTGTCTGTTGTTGTTTCTGGTGTTGTTGTACATGGAGTGGTTTCTGTTGTTGTTTCTGGTGTTGTACATGGAGTGATTTCTGTTGTTGTGCATGGTGTAGTGTCTGTTGTTGTTTCTGGAGTTGTCGTACATGGAGTGGTTTCTGTTGTTATTTCTGGTGTTGTACATGGAGTAGTTTCTGTTGATGTACATGGGGTAGTGTCTGTTGTTTTTTCTGGTGTTGTTGTACATGTAGTGGTTTCTGTTGTTTTTTCTGGTGTTGTACATGGAGTTGTTTCTGTTGTTGTGCTTGGTGTAGTGTCTGTTGTAGTTTCTGGTGTTTTCGTACACGCAGTGGTTTCTGTTGTTGTTTCTGGTGTTGTACATGGAGTAGTTTCTGTAGATGTACATGGAGTAGTGTTTGTTGTTTTTTCTGGTGTTGTTGTGCATGGAGGTAGTAGAGTGTGTACAAGTAGTTGTTGGTAATGTTTCTGTAGTTGGTACAGTAGTAGAATTTGTACAAGTAGTTGTTGGTGATGTTTCTGTAGGAGGTACAGTAGTGGAGTGTGTACAAGTAGTTGTTGGCGATGTTTCTGTAGTTTGTTCAGTATTAGAGTGTGTACAAGTAGTTTTTAGCGATGTTTCCGTAGAAGTTTCAGTAGAAGAATGTGTACAAGTAGTTGTTGGTGGTGTTACTGTAGCTGGTACAGTAGTAGAGTTTGTACAAGTAGATGTTGGTGATAGTTCTGTAGGAGGTACAGTAGTAGAGTGTGTACAAGTAGTTGTTGATGTTTCTGTAGGAGGTACAATAGTTGAGTGTGTACAAGCAGTTGTTGGTGATGTTTCTGTAGGAGGTACAGTAGT
>NW_007378417.1:0-5415 GCF_000475195.1 Diaphorina citri | reverse complement strand
TAGGAGGCGCAGTAGTTAGAGTTTATGCAATTCATGTTTTTAGTGGTGATGTTACCTGTAAGGATGGTTACAGTAGTAGAGTTTGTAAAGTAGATGTTGGTGCATATTCTGTAGGAGTACAGTACTAGAGTGTGTACAAGTAGTTGTTGGTGATGTTTCTGTAGGAGGTACAGTAGTGGAGTGTGTACAAGTAGTTGTTGGCGATGTTTCTGTAGTTTGTTCAGTATTAGAGTGTGTACAAGTAGTTTTTAGCGATGTTTCCGTAGAAGTTTGAGTAGTAGAATGTGTACAAGTAGTTGTTGGTGTTATTTCTGTAGGAGGTACAGTAGTAGATTGTGTAGGAGGTACAATAGTTGAGTGTGTACAAGCAGTTGTTGGTGATGTTTCTGTAGGAGGTACAGTAGTGGAGTGTGTACAGGGTGTTGTTTCAGTAGAAATTATTGTGGTAGATATTTCATTATTATAATTTTTTGTTAAAATCAGCTGTCGGAAATTATAAATATGCGATGATATTGTTGTTTCTGTAGAAGGTTCAGTACAAGTAGTTG
The DNA here is from genome assembly GCF_000475195.1 of Diaphorina citri. Lineage (NCBI taxonomy): Eukaryota > Metazoa > Arthropoda > Insecta > Hemiptera > Psyllidae > Diaphorina > Diaphorina citri. The sequence goes on along the minus strand of NW_007378417.1, from coordinate 4,867 downwards.
TTGGTGATGTTTCTGCTGAATTTACAGTAGTAGAGTGTGTACGCGTAGTTGACGGTGTTGTCTCCGTAGAATTTTCAGTAGTAAAGAGTGTACAAGTAGTTGTTTGTGTTGTTTCTGTAGGAGGTACAGTAGTAGAGTGTTCACAAGTAGATGTTGGTGATAATTCTGTAGGAGTTACAGTAGTAGAGTGTGTACAAGTATTTGTTGGTAATCTTTCTGTAGATGGTACAGTAGTAGAGTTTGTACAAGTAGTTGTTGGTGATGTTTCTGTAGGAGGAATAGTAGTAGATTGTGTACAAGTAGTTGTTGGCGATGTTTCTGTAGTTTTTTCAGTATTAGAGTGTGTACAAGTAGTTTTTAGCGATGTTTCCGTAGTAGTTTGAGTAGTAGAATGTGTACAAGTAGTTGCTGGTGTTGTTTCTGTAGGAGGTACAGTAGTAGAGTGTGTACAAGTAGTTGTTGATGTTTCTGTAGGAGGTACAATAGTTGAGTTTGTACAAGCAGTTGTTGGTGATGTTTCTGTAGGAGGTATAGTAGTGGAGTGTGTACAGGGTGTTGTTTCAGTGGAAATTATTGTGGTAGATATTTCATTATTATACATTTTTGTTAAAATCAGCTGTCGGAAATTATAAATAGGCGATGATATTGTTGTTTCTGTAGAAGGTTCAGTACAAGTAGTTGTTGGTGATGTTTCTGCTGAATTTACAGTAGTAGAGTGTGTACAAGTAGTTGTTGGTGATGTTTCTGTTGTTTGTTCAGTATTAGAGTGTGTACAAGTAGTTTTTAGCGATGTTTCCGTAGAAGTTTGAGTAGTAGAATGTGTACAAGTAGTTGTTGGTGTTATTTCTGTAGGAGGTACAGTAGTGGAGTGTGTACAAGTAGTTGTTGGCGATGTTTCTGTAGTTTGTTCAGTATTAGAGTGTGTACAAGTAGTTTTTAGCGATGTTTCCGTAGAAGTTTGAGTAGTAGAATGTGTACAAGTAGTTGTTGGTGTTATTTCTGTAGGAGGTACAGTAGTGGAGTGTGTACAAGTAGTTGTTGGCGATGTTTCTGTAGTTTGTTCAGTATTAGAGTGTGTACAAGTAGTTTTTAGCGATGTTTCCGTAGAAGTTTGAGTAGTAGAATGTGTACAAGTAGTTGTTGGTGTTATTTCTGTAGGAGGTACAGTAGTGGAGTGTGTACAAGTAGTTGTTGGCGATGTTTCTGTAGTTTGTTCAGTATTAGAGTGTGTACAAGTAGTTTTTAGCGATGTTTCCGTAGAAGTTTGAGTAGTAGAATGTGTACAAGTAGTTGTTGGTGTTATTTTTCTGTTGATGTACATGGAGTAGTGTCTGTTGTTGTTTCTGGTGTTGTCGTACATGGAGTGGTTTCTGTTGTTATTTCTGATGTTGTACATGGAGTGGTTTCTGTTGATGTACATGGAGTAGTGTCGGCTGTGTTTTCTGGTGTTGTCGTACATGGAGTGGTTTCTATTGTTGTTTCTGGCGTGGTACAAGGAGTGGTTTCTGTTGTTGTTTCTGCTGTTATACATGGAGAGGTTTCTGTTGTTCTTTCTGGTGTTGTTGTACATGGAGTAATGTCGGTTGTTGTTTCTGGTGTTGTTGTACATGGAGTGGTTTCTGTTGTTGTTTCTGGTGTTGTACATTGAGTGATTTCTGTTGATGTACATGAAGTAGTGTCTGTTGTTGTTTCTGGTGTTGTTGTACATGGAGTAGTGTCGGTTGTTGTTTCTGTTGTTGTACATGGAGTGGTTTCTGTTGTTGTTTCTGGTGTTGTACTCGATGTTTCCGTAGAAGTTTGAGTAGTAGAATGTGTACTAGTAGTTGTTGGTGTTATTTCTGTAGGAGGTACAGTAGTAGAGTGTGTACAAGTAGTTGTTGATGTTTCTGTAGGAGGTACAATAGTTGAGTGTGTACAAGCAGTTGTTGGTGATGTTTCTGTAGGAGGTACAGTAGTGGAGTGTGTACAGGGTGCTGTTTCAGTAGAAATTATTGTGGTAGATATTTCAATATTATACATTTTTGTTAAAATCAGCTGTCGGAAATTATAAATAGGCGATGATATTGTTGTTTCTGTAGAAGGTTCAGTACAAGTAGTTGTTGGTGATGTTTCTGCTGAATTTACAGTAGTAGAGTGTGTACAACTAGTTGTTGGCGTTGTTTCTGCAAGTGGTACTATAGCAGAGTGTGTACAAGTAGTTGACGGTGTTGTCTCCGTAGAATTTTTAGTAGTCGAGTGTCTACAAGTAGTTTTTAGCGATGTTTCCGTAGAAGTTTCAGTAGTAGAATGTGTACAAGTAGTTGTTGGTGTTGTTTCTGTAGGAGGTACAGTAGTAGAGTGTGTACAAGTAGATGTTGGTGATAATTCTGTAGGAGGTACAGTAGTAGAGTGTGTACAAGTAGTTGTTGGTAATGTTTCTGTAGTTGGTACAGTATTAGAGTTTGTACAAGTAGTTGTTGGTGATGTTTCTGTAGGAGGTAGGGTAGTAGAGTGTGTACAAGTAGTTGTTGGCGATGTTTCTGTAGTTTTTTGAGTATTAGAGTGTGTACAAGTAGTTTTTAGCGATGTTTCCGTAGAAGTTTCAGTAGAAGAATGTGTACAAGTAGTTGTAGGTGGTACAGTAGCAGAGTTTGTACAAGTAGATGTTGGTGATAATTCTGTAGGAGGCACAGTAGTAGAGTGTGTACAAGTAGTTGTTGTTAATGTTTCTGTAGTTGGTACAGTAGTAGAGTTTGTACAAGTAGTTGTTGGTGTTGTTTCTGTAGGAGGTACAGTAGTAGAGTGTGTACAAGTAGTTGTTGATGTTTCTGTAGGAGGTACAATAGTTGAGTGTGTACAAGCAGTTGTTGGTGATGTTTCTGTAGGAGGTACAGTATTAGAGTGTGTACAGGGTGTTGTTTCAGTGGAAATTATTGTGGTAGTTATTTCATTATTATACATTTTTGTTAAAATCGGCTGTCGGAAATTATAAATAGGCGATGATATTGTTTTTTCTGTAGAAGGTTCAGTACAAGTAGTTGTTGGTGATGTTTCTGCTGAATTTACAGTAATAGAGTGTGTACAACTAGTTGTTGGCGTTGTTTCTGCAGGTGGTACTGTAGTAGAGTGTGTACAAGTAGTTGACGGTGTTGTCTCCGTAGAATTTTCAGTAGTAGAGAGTGTACAAGTAGTTGTTGACGATGTTTCTGTAGGAGGTACTGTAGTAGAGTGTGTACAAGGTGCAGTTTCTGTAGGAATTGCAGTAGTAGAGTGTGTACAAGTAGTTGTCGGTGTTGTTTCCGTAGAATGTTCAGTATTAGAGTGTGTACAAGTAGTTTTTAGCGATGTTTCCGTAGAAGTTTCAGTAGTAGAATGTGTACAAGTAGTTGTTGGTGTTGTTTCTGTAGGAGGTACAGTAGTAGAGTGTGTACAAGTAGATGTTGGTGATAATTCTGTAGGAGGTACAGTAGTAGAGTGTGTACAAGTAGATGTTGGTGATAATTCTGTAGGAGGTACAGTAGTAGAGTGTGTACAAGTAGATGTTGGTGATAATTCTGTAGGAGGTACAGTAGTAGAGTGTGTACAAGTAGATGTTGGTGATAATTCTGTAGGAGGTACAGTAGTAGAGTGTGTACAAGTCTTTAGTAGAAGTTATAGTACATATTTCATGGTTATGCATTTCTGTGAAAATCAGCTGTCGAAGATTATAAATAGGCGATGATATTGTTGTTTCTTTAGAAGGTTCAGTATTATAGTGTGTACAAGTAGTTGTTGGTGATAATTCTGTAGGAGGGGCAGTAGTAGAGTTTGTACATTTAGTTGTTAGTGATAATTCTGTAGGAGGCGCAGTAGTAGAGTTTGAACAAGTAGATGTTTGTGATAATTCTGTAGGAGGCGCAGTAGTAGAGTTTATGCAATCAGTTATTGGTGATGTTACTGTAGGAGGTACAGTAGTAGAGTTTGTACAAGTAGATGTTGGTGATAATTCTGTAGGAGGTACAGTACTAGAGTGTGTACAAGTAGTTGTTGGTGATGTTTCTGTAGGAGGTACAGTAGTAGAGTGTGTACAAGTAGTTGTTGGCGATGTTTCTGTAGTTTGTTCAGTATTAGAGTGTGTACAAGTAGTTATTAGCGATGTTTCCGTAGAAGTTTGAGTAGTAGAATATGTACAAGTAGTTGTTGGTGTTATTTCTGTAGGAGGTACAGTAGTAGATTGTGTAGGAGGTACAATAGTTGAGTGTGTACAAGCAGTTGTTGGTGATGTTTCTGTAGGAGGTACAGTAGTGGAGTGTGTACAAGTAGTTATCTTTTTGATCTACCAGTAACATTTCTTTTTTCTTCGCTGTTATTTCCGCTTCATTGCTTGGAACCCAAAATGAATTGACGTAATCTGATACGTGTTCCAAAACAGAGTGGTCGACATCATTTGTTTTATAGTAGAGTGTGTACAAGTAGTTGTTGGTAATGTTTCTGTAGTTGGTACAGTAGTAGAATTTGTACAAGTAGTTGTTGGTGATGTTTCGTTGGGTGAGTACATAAAGTAGTAGATGTAACATGGTCTATGGTTTTGTGAGTACATGGAGTAGTAGATGTAACAGGTTCTGTAATTGTGTGGTTACATGGAGTAGAAGATGTCAAAGTTTTTATACTTGCGTGATTATATGGCGTAATAGATTTACCATGTTCTATGGTTGTGTGAGAACATGGAGTAATAGATGTAACATGTTCTATGGTTGTGTGAGTACATGGAGTAGTAGATGTAACAGATTCTGTAGTTGAGTGAGTACATGGAGTAGTAGATATAACAGATTCTGTAATTGACTGAGTACATGGAGTAGTAGATGTAACATGTTCTATGGTTGTGTGAGTACATGGAGTAGTAGATATA
>NW_007378416.1:164728-171630 GCF_000475195.1 Diaphorina citri | reverse complement strand
TTGGCCAGTCTGGTTAGCTTGGTTGGTAGCGCGTGTGCCTTGTAAGTGCTAGGCTGCGGGTTCGACACCCGCCCGCGGTGGATTTTATCCTGAATGGATAATGTTCGATCTCAGAATGGCTGGCTTTCTCCTATCCTGTCGTTTTTCTTTGATTTCGGGACGATAAGACCTTACAGTTCAGTCTTCCATACCTTTTTCAAGAGGTCAAGAGGGGTTACTGCCTCAGTTCTCATGATACAGTTCAGTCTTCCATACCTTTTTCAAGAGGTCAAGAGGTGTTACTGCCTCAGTTCTCATGAGATGTTATTAGCCTACAATGTCTACGTGTATACACCTCTGTTCCAAATGAACCCCACATCACTGGTTTTGTCCTCCCACGTTGCTTCGACTTTTATTTAATTTCCATTAGACTGAATCTTTTAGTTCTTCTTCTCTTTGCGTTTCCGTATAATATTTTGTACACTGCACAAATACCTACACACCTCCATGCTCTATGATATAAAATATTTCACGTATTACATCAAGCTTTGATTGCAGGTGTGCGGCAAAGTGTTTGGCAATGCATCTGCTCTGGCTAAACACAAACTGACGCACAGTGATGAGAGGAAGTACGTGTGCTTTCACAGACATGCGAGTGCTTTCTCATTTCGTCCAGATGAATGCATGCATTGATTTCCGCCCGTAATGTCCTTCCATTCGGGAAAAAATTCAGCAAAAAATATTATATTTGTTCAATTGAAAATCCTTTTTCATGCTACAGTATTTCTGATTTTAAGCTAGTAGCTATGTGCTGGAGTTTTTTTCGCCTCGGCTATATTGGAACGTGTGCAGAAAAGTGACACAGTTCAGAAATGAGAGTTAACGTGGTAGAATAGATGGTAGGTTCTGAACAGGACATTTTCGTAATATAAAAGGGCTATGTGCTGTTTTTTTTTTTTTTTTTTTTTTTTTTCGCCTCGGCTATATTGGAACGTGTGCAGAAAAGTGACACAGTTCAGAAATGAGAGTTAACGTGGTAGAAGCGATGGTAGGTTCTGAACAGGACATTTTCGTAATATAAAAGGGTTTGTAGATGACTGGATGCTAAGACGCTCTTCCGATCTCTTATAAAGGGTGTAATGAAATTAATGATAAAGTTGAGCTCGCACAGAAGCTACGGTATTTAACAATAGTAAAGTAACAGTAGATAACAATGTCAGAGTCATAGAGTAATATGGCAGCAGTAAAAGACGCTCCAACATTTCTTCCGTAATCTGCCAGGATTGTTAGACGAGAGACTCATTTATTCCAACGTCTTGTTAGCCAACGTATAAAAGGGCTTGTAGATGACTGGATGCTAAAATGAAAGTAAATAAACTTATAAAGGGTGTAATGATAAAGTTGAGCTCGCACAGAACAATGTCACAGTAATAGAGTAATATGGCAGCAGTAAAAGTCGCTCCAACATTTCTCCTCAACAGCGTTCCTAGATTTCGTGGAATATAACATGCTAATATTCAGGAATAACATGCTATTATACAGGAATTTTATGTTCACAATGAACAATACAGGATAAAGTGAACTAGGGGAGAGAAGAAGGAAGGAAAATGCAAAATATGTATTTATACGTTTTAAAAATGTAAAAAGGGAGAGAAAAAAATGTTAACACTATTTATTTCCATCCAATGTTAATCAGGGGCGTATATTACATCGTTGTCATATAAAAGGGCTTGTAGATGACTGGATGCTAAAATGAAAGTAAATAAACTTATAAAGGGTGTAATGATAAAGTTGAGCTCGCACAGAAGCTACGGTATTTAACGATAGTAAAGTAACAGTAGATAACAATGTCACAGTAATAGAGTAATATGGCAGCAGTAAAAGTCGCTCCAACATTTCTTCCGTAATCTGCCAGGATTGTTAGACGAGAGACTTATTTATTCCAACGTCTTGTTAGCCAACAAAATCCTGAAATACCTTCGTTTTGAATCTCTTTCTAATGAGGGTTTTATTGAGAAGACATGTCGAGCTTAGAGGAAGAAAAGGAAGCTTTCTATCAGTGTCAGTGTTCCGAGAAACATCTGAAAGCGTAGAGCTCCTACATAAATATACTTTTCCAATGGAGAAAAATGCATTCCCTGGTTTGACACATGTTTGTACTGTTATTTATAATGCAAATACCTCACAGGTCACAGGCGCTCTGTGCCATGTGTGTATATTGATGTCTCCTGAAATATTTCAATGTATGGAGGAAAGTTATTTCTAGTATGAAAATATCTTTACCGGAGGAAAATACATAATTTTGTTTTATTGACTTGTACATACTACTTACTACGTGGGTATGTTGGACGTTGGTGTACATTATTTATCAATAATTATACAAACAAAAAATATATGTAATTAGGTACAAAGGTATGTACGGTTACCTATGTTATAATGCAAATACCTCACAGGTCACAGGCGCTCTGTGCCATGTGTGTGTATTGATGTCTCCTGAAATATTTCAATGTATGGAGGAAATTTATTTCTAGTATGAAAAGATCTACTTACTACATGGGTATGTTAATGTTGGACGTTGATGTACATTATTTATCAATAATTATACAAACAAAAAATATATGTAATTAGGTACAAAGGTATGTACGGTTACCTATGTATATTTGCCCATTTCGGTGCACATATGATATAGATAGATATCTACATGATTTTATAACATTTACTCAATAGTCGAAACCATTTCCAAAGTTCATACTTTACATTCATAATAGTTAATTTGTTAGAGAGCGAGATAAATTATTTTCAAAACTGGGGCATAGATACATACAGAGAAAGAGGTGAACTGTATGTCCTGGAAGTTCTGAATCTTCGGAAAATGTTCGTTATGCCCTGTGAAGGCTAATTGGGGACCCAGAGACTGATTGAGACGTTGTGTCTGCCCTATATCTGACTATGTTCTGAATCTTCGGAAAATGTTCGTTATGCCCTGTGAAGGCTAATTGGGGACCCAGAGACTGATTGAGACGTTTTGTCTGCCCTATATCTGACTAGGCCATCTAACTGTACTTTGGGTGGCGAGCTACCCAAAATATGAGCTATAGTAGACCCAAGGTACTTCCCTGATCATCACAGGAAGACCTGAAAAGAAATCTCTGTCAAATATTTACACTCAAAATTAGAAATCCCTGGACAAAACTCATCAGTCAGCCTTTGCTTCTGAATAAGACGGATCTCTTCATTTAGAACCCTTTGAAATACAGATAATCTGACTAGGCCATCTAACTGTACTTTGGGTGGCGAGCTACCCAAAATATGAGCTATAGTAGACCCAAGGTACTTCCCTGATCATCACAGGAAGACCTGAAAAGAAATCTCTGTCAAATATTTACACTCAAAATTAGAAATCCCTGGACAAAACTCATCAGTCAGCCTTTGTTTCTGAATAAGACGGATCTCCTCATTTAGAGCCCTTTGAAATACAGATGTGAAAAAGCTAAACTTTCATAAACACACTGTACTTTAGTACTCCCAACCCCCTCTGGCTGGAAGTATAATAATTATCATTTATTATCAAATAGATGAATCTGTAATTGGATAGAAATTTCCATTTCTATGTACACTTATACAGGATCGTTCATTGGAAAATTGCTTCATAAATTTCTTCCTTGTTATCCAGCCTCTTCATAAATTTCTCATTTGTTACCTAGCCCCTCTGGTTGCTCTGATAACTTGATGAGATGTTTTCGAGGTTTTCTCTGCGCTATTTTCTGGTTTTATGCAGACAATTCTGAAGTGCAGATATCGAGTTATCGATGGAATGTTACATAAAGCGTCAGTGTTAGTCAAAGGTTTGGCCCTGTATGTATCTAGATAGCGGATAACAGCCACAGGGATTGTGGAATTGTTAAGTTAAATCCCCTCAAAACAATAATATCTTGCCCGGATAAGCCACAGCGGTGCTTATAACTCTCTCGCTGTTCCAAACTTTAATTGGGAGAAAAGGGCAATTATAACAAAAGAATGGTTATTTGAAAATTTGAAAACGGGGAAAAATTTGTCGAGCGAGGGGGAAAATTCTGGATGTACAAAAATAACAATTGCTTTATTATTATCATTTGTTTCAAACTCAAAAAGTTTGCAACATACCTGTGGTGTTTACATTTTCGCTGCGGATTTTCGGCAGTATGAACCACAGCGCTGCTCACTGCACTAAATAGTTTACATCACATTAAACAAGGTCATGTTATGAATATCATATTAAATTTAATGTATTACTATGTGGGTACTAGCATTTTTCTATTGCTTTCATGATCCTGTATGTAATTTAATATAATAGTACGTTTTGTCACACATGTCATTTGCATGCAAACGTGTGCCTTATGAAATCCTAGTGTGAGGAGGGAATGTAAATTTTCATCTGTAAAAGCACCCAACTCCTATATAGGTTACCTGACTTGAGATTTCCATTTAATTGTGTGTTTTTTAAGCCTTCATAATTTCGTACGTACCTAGTTTGTTTTTACAATAACATGACAATTTTGAGATAATTTATTGTTTCAGTCTTTCCATTCATTTGAAAGCTTCGTCAGACTATTAATGATGGGGAGAGGGGAGAGAGATAAATGGGAACAGGCTGATAGAAGAAGAGAAAAAGGAAAATGGTAAAAGAGCCTTTGATGTTGGAGAAAAAAAAATGAGAAAATGGAGAGAAAAAGGAGGAGAGAAAGAAGGAAGAAGAAAGTAGATGTAAATGACAGGGTGGATGCAGAGGAAAATGGAGAAGAAGAGGGAGGAGAGGAAGAGAAGAAGAGGGAGGAAAAGGAAAAGGAAAAATAGGATGGGAAGAAAAAGAATGTATTGTTGATGATGTTAATGGTAAGGAAAAAAGTTAATTAGGGAAAAGCCACTGACGAAGAGAAGGACTGGAAGAAAAATTAAGACAGGAAGGAAAGGGGAGAATTATGAGGGGGAAGGAAGAGTAAAAGGGGGACTGGAGGGAGATGCCACTGACGAAGAGAAGGACTGGAAGAAAAATTAAGACAGGAAGGAAAGGGGAGAATTATGAGGGGGAAGGAAGAGTAAAAGGGGGAGGGAGATAAAAAAAGAGAGAAGGCAAGATGTTGGTGGCATGAGGATTAATGAGGTGGAAAAATCAAAAGAATCGGTGATGATGGAAGAGAGAAAGAAGGGAAAGAGTCACACGGAGAGAAGGAGAAATAGAAGGAGGGAGATGACAGAAGGAGAGGAAGAGAAGGCAAAAGGGAAAGTGAAGTTGATGGGGAGAGGGGAGAGAGATAAATGGGAACAGGCTGATAGAAGAAGAGAAAAAGGAAAATGGTAAAAGAGCCTTTGATGTTGGAGAAAAAAAAATGAGAAAATGGAGAGAAAAAGGAGGAGAGAAAGAAGGAAGAAGAAAGTAGATGTAAATGACAGGGTGGATGCAGAGGAAAATGGAGAAGAAGAGGGAGGAGAGGAAGAGAAGAAGAGGGAGGAAAAGGAAAAGGAAAAATAGGATGGGAAGAAAAAGAATGTATTGTTGATGATGTTAATGGTAAGGAAAAAAGTTAATTAGGGAAAAAGAGAGGGAAATAAAGTCAAATTCTTTAAAGTCTTTAGATACCTAGAAATGTTTGTACTTCCAAGTTCTAGGCCATATGTACGAGTATGTAGGTATGTAGATTGTAGATTCTAGGTACTCCGAGGTACCTACGAGTATATTGTAGAATTGTATTGTAGGTACTCCTACAAATCAAAAGTCTTAAGATAAATACGATTCCTTCTCTCCAAATTCTTCACAATATGGCAACACTATTGTACCTCGCGTTTCTTAAATTTAAATCCTCCTTCAATACGCCATCATCATTATTTATGAATTCACAATAAATTTATTTCTTTCTCCAAACTCATCTCCACCATTATAGATTTGAATTATTAATGACCCAGCCAACTTGACTGAACATAAAGTTCTGAAATGTACTTCCATTACAGGCGGGATAAAATTTTAACATTAGAAGTATGGGATAAAATTTTAACATTAGAATAGAATAGAATATACCTCATTTGTACTGCTGGGATGAGACTGAAAAGTCCCTTTACCCCGGCAGTCAGTCCCTTAGCATGCAATGCAATGTAGACAAAGATCGTAAGGTTAGCTCCCGAGGGTGGTCGAAGAACCATTAGATGCTACCTCAAAGGCGCTTGCACCCAGGTTTAGGATGCCTTCAGTCGGCCTTTGCTCTCCTTCTCAATTCTGAATGATCTTTTCTTGACGTTGAAATCCGTCGCGTCGTGCGAACGGATCCAAGATTAGTCCCTATCATAATTTATCTACCTACTACTTGTAGAAGAAGCACGACGTTTTATGACGTTGTAATCTTATTTAGTGGATCGGGCCTTATTTCCCCCTCCGCTATTCACTAACGCTGTCACACTGTTTTGACTTGACGGGGCGGAGCGCTACCGCTCTTTAATATGTACTTATCTTTTCTTGAATATATTCTGCTCGCTGTTTCGGTATTCTGTGTTCACTCAATGTTTGATTGATGTACGGGACCATTTTACATTCTAACTTTTCTCCCTTTATCTGCTTCCTTATCTCTCTCTCTCTCTCTCTCTCTCTCTCTCTCCCTTCCTTTCTTTAGCGCGGTGAATTTCGGAATTGAAGTTAGTAAACTTTTGGCTAGAACCACGATCCCTGGATCCAAAGTCCACCAGGCTAACCATGATGCAATAAGTTGGTGATGAGATTCATTGAAATTTTATGCAAAGAAGAAGAGGAAATTATATACTTAAGAACCCTGCTGGTAATAATAATAATAATAATAATAATAATAATAATAATAATAATAATAATAATAATAATAAAACCGAAGAAAACTAATTCTTAACGCTGGTTGTGTCTCTTGACGAAACTTTGCAAATCAGAA